>NC_090281.1:85740752-86040752 GCF_037392515.1 Haliotis asinina
CAGTTGACCCTTGGTCATTAATAACGGCCCGTTTTTAAACGAGAACAACTCATTTTGATCCCGATACCATTGTTAACTGATAGTCAACACCTCCCTCGTTCTCACGTTGTCCTCGACCTACAAATCGGATCTGGATCGACCCCTCCCGTACTCCTATCACCTTTTTAATCCGATTTGGATATTCTCTTGTGGAAATTATAGTCTGTTTGGCTCTAAATCTTTACGCCTGGTCCCCTTTCAATATCGGCATACCGCAGAGAATATTTCATTGTCGTCTGCTCGTACTATTGGTTGCTTGTTGGTCATTCTCAACATCGAATCAGACCACGAACAATTGCATAGGATCTTTACACAGTGTTTTGTAGGCAGACAGACAATGGGGAGAGGTTAGGCGTCCTGCGCGGCTCCCTAGAACGTTAACGTTTGTAGATCGAACCCACAACAGAGATGCAGACGAGATGTGGCCGGGATAATCTCTTTCATCAAGTATATGTCTGCCCAACTTACTGCTTCATTAGATCCGAAGCATTCCATCACAACTAATAATGAATGATATCTAAATAGAGGTAAGGATCTTCCTTTACAGTCTTCATTTCGTTACGTCAGTTTATTTCAAATATACTGATGTGAGCACCATCACAATGATGAAACTGCCTGATGCATTGTGTCAGGCGTCAGTTGAATGGCCAGTCCTGAAGGATGACTTCTGACATTAGCCGTGGGGTATCTTTCTGACAGTCTCAAGTGACCCAATGTCCGGTCAAGTCTTGAAGCACTTGACCAAACAGGTTGAATATTGCCCTGGCACATTCCTCTGCAGATGTCGTAGGTGTGCTCAAGCATCTGCATGCCAGGGAAGCAAGCGACAAGAAAAGCAGACGACATATTTATGGTCGTTTTCTGTCATACATGGAAGGCGGATATAAATGGAATCTGACCCCGCTGACATCAGAATTCCAGCCAATCAAGAGTTACCAAGCAGTCTATGGAAAATGCTACCTGACACCCTCAAAACTGATCCCCGCAACAATCGTGTCACGCCGGCTATGACACGCCTAGTACGCGTAATAACACCTGTGTTGTACAGTCATGGGATCTGCTTCAAGAATGACCAAATGTCTATTCCTTCCGAGTCAGCCACAAATAAACAGTGTGCATCGAGGTAAATCTTGATTGATAATTCTATTGCGAGAACAGAAGCTCATCTCGCCCAACACATCAGATATTCCGCTGATAACCTTGTCTCATACACCTAGACAGGGTCTGACATATTCAAGGTTGATTCACTCGCATTCTCACAAAGATGGTTTAAGGATGCCACATTATGCCTTATGTTGCCTTGTGCTGAATGAATTTAAGTAACAACTATGTGTCTCGCCCACATAATGGCCATTCTCTAGTACGTGTACTGAGTATACCATCGACTGAATCGTAAGTCAGTAAATATATATAGTTTCATGCCAGTAATATTACAGGGAATGGCCATTGCTGTCGGTTTACGAACACACAGCTGGGAAACACTTATGAGGGAAAGAATATCTCCCAAAAGAAATACTCAGGACACCAATAAAGGTCGTCGAAGGTCAAGAATCGAACTGGAGGTGTCATGAACATTTTTGCACATCTACAGGTGTGCTATTCTCTCTCGCAGGCCTTAGAAAAGACTCTTATGAGGAGTCCTACTCATGTTTATATTAATTTGGCAAGTCCAGCTTGTCCCAGTTCTTCTAACCTGAAATTAAGGATTATTCTGGGTTCCGTTTCGATTCGTTATACATATCGATTTGCAGACAAGAAAAGTTTTCTTGAAGGGACTGAATGTCAGTGGACCTATGTTAACTTTATTGATCGATTTTCAGCTATATCAATATGTTTACGAAGGTTATTCTACCGATATCTCAGCAAATCATCACAAATCCGATTCCACGCCAATCCAAACGCATTAACTGTTCTTTCACGTTCATTGACATCAGAAATGCCGTCATCTCAATAGTAATATCAGCAAGAAAAATATTCTACATGTGTATGCAATGAGTACATGTCAGAAGTGCTTACCCGATCCCGGGGGGTCAAGCGTTAAGTGTCTATTCACCGCCCATCGAGATTGGTCTTGGTATGTGGAAAGAGGACTTGCCCATTGTTCTCATCCAGTAGTAACCGTAAGCCTCTTCCACTTGTTGGACGTCTCTACATAGTAAATCCAGTATTTCTAAGCTTAGTGCCTTCAGGATCGTCTAGACCCCATTAGGACATGAGGTCATGTGCATATGCCAGTCCGTAGGTACCTACCCGGTGGCAATTTCTGGTTTGTTGAACAGTTAAAATTGTTGTTTTCGCCCGACAACGTTCATGTCAATATTGGGATTCCTTAACATGATTTGCGAACTCTTGCTTCGTTCCACTATTAATAACTGTTTGAGGGTCATTGTGACATTTAATAGATTCGTTTAAAGATGCCAGACCTGTCTAAAACTGTATACGTTTGACAGAAACAAACAACCCAATTAAAACTGAAAAGGAAACTCCCGAAAGCCGAATGTCTGGAAAATCCAGACATGCTTCCTTTAGGGACTGACCTTTACAAAGTACATGTATATGATATATGGCATGCGGGCTGGGCGGGGCGGAAATATATGGTTCAAGGATTTGGGACACACTCGTCTTTCCCGGACCATTGCTACGCCCCAATGTGAAAATAGTTCAACCGATAGAGTGTCCTTCTTCTGTCAGTTAGATATATTCCTCTGAATATGCATGTATGTTCATCGTGTTTATATAGTCTAGATTTGTTATCTTTCAATATTGTATTCTATCATATTGACCTACATGTCTACGTTTGATCGACATCTGTTATCATGGAATCAAACCTGGCGATCGTTTTCGCTCATCTTTTCACGACCATCTGACCATCGCAATCTGCTATCGGCCCCGTCACTCAACTGTGCTCCATTCATCGGACACAGATAGCGCAAGTGATTGACGGAAACGCGCCAGGGGAATTTTCTACGACTCATGGCTGACCTACCCTTTGGTTGTCAATACTCATGTCATGGGACACGAAGGAAAATACGTGATAAGTGTCAGCCGACAAGATTTTTGACAACATACATATATGTCTTCCAGGGCAGCCGTGTTTTCCCAGGGTTCCTCATTTTCTCTTCCGGGTGTACACCTGTGGCCGCCAAGTCCGTGCTATGACGGTAACACGTGTCCATAGTTTGTTATGTTAACTGGAGATGATAAATATGACTATAAATAACATGACATTCTCAATCAGACTGGATTTCCAGTCTGACTGATTGATTTTGAACACTAGAAACGGTTGGAAATAATTCCAGCTGGTTATATGAGCAACAGCTGGTCACGACTTCACAGGTTTATACTTCCGAGACTGCACTGGAATCACGATTCATGTATAATTTCATTCGAAATAAACATAGGATGTTGAGGATAATAAAAACCCTACCAAAACATCAAAATGTTTGCCGTTTTCAGTTTGGCAGAATTACCAAACTGATGCGCAAGGATGAGTGAATGTTACTGATTTACTTTTACATCAGGAAGTATGATGGGTGAGCGAGTTTGGTTATGTTGCTTTGATCATCATTTGAATTTCTCTATATCGTTAAAACGTAAGTAACATTGAAGCAGCCTGAGCCATCAAGGGAACAGCTGGGGCTACAATTGTTCACGTAAATAAAATACATGTAATGCCCTGAAAAAACGTGTCTAACGAGTTAACATTACTCAGGTTCCCGTGGATACCTCGGGGCAGTGTGGGTCCAGTGAGTGACCTCCAGTGGGGTGGGCCTTCTGGTTTGATAACGAGATCTGTTTATGAATAAATTTTAATGACGGCATATCGGGTTACGGGGATATTTGTGGATCAAACATTGCTAGTTAGTAAACAACCATTAACTGATTTCTCGACATGCATGGTTCAACCTGTAACACACCTGAGAAAGCCTACTCATGGAATCACGGGGAATCGCACATTCACCTTAATCATTGTCTTTCACGAACGCTGAACCACGCGAGGGGAACACACACGGGGTGGGTCGGCTTTCACCTACATTATCTACCAAGGCAGGTCTGTTATTGTTTATCATGTCATACAGGTGTACAAGACCCCCCACCATTGTAAGCCCGTAAGCTATTAAAGTATAAGTTTGTGGACATACCCCTGTCGACGGTGAAACCCATTAACGGCATTGGTCTGCCGTTCCTCGATCATGGTTCATTATGAGAGGTCAATCTGTAGTCAAGGTCACGATTAAGGATTTGAGTGGGCATTAAGGTAGATATACTTTAAGGACAGAACTGAAACAACGGGTGAGATGTGGTCTTTGATGTCAAGATGAGCGAGTCGAGAAGCTCTTCTCCACCCAATATCGACAGTATGAGATATATCGTGAAGATTCAATGAATTATACTGACTTCATTTCTCGACTGTCTGAATAAAGCATGGAAAACATGATCTGCCTTGTTTAGTTCCCAACTTACGTCTGCATGGAAATGGGGGTTGAGTAAAAAAAATGCCCCCTATGAGAACATCTAAAAGTTGCATCAGTGAACAAGGATTCTCTTAACAATATCACTCATCATTACCATCATTAACTGTAATGTGTTTTTTAAGTGAACAAATCTATTTTTTGGTATATTTTTCAGAAATATGTAACACCAATGGTCATAAGATGGAGTATGGTTAGTGGTTTGCGCGTTGGGTTCCAACACAGCAGATCCGGTTTCACATGTTACCGTCCGTGATATTTCTAGATTATTTGTAAAAACGAATTGTAATTTTGACATTTTCGGAAAATAAACGTTCGTTTTTGTGGACTTTTTTATCACGTTCCATTAGATGTTCTGATATGCTGATAGTAGGCGCTTACGAAAGTCTACAGAGTCGAAGGGTGAACACGCTATCTACCCACAAATAGTACATAACTGGGCTCGATTCACAAAGCAATTGTAGCGCTACCTCCAGTACCTCCAGTACTGGGCCTAGATTTTCGAAACTATCTTAGTGCTAAGATTGTCGTAAGTACCATGTATTAACATTAGCTTATGACTATCTTATGGGTAACAGAGTTTAAATAATCTAGGCCCTGGAAGCCCTAGATTTTCGAAGCTCTCTTAGCGTAAATAATAACTTGCGACGATCTTAGCGCTTCGAAAATCTAGGCCTTGTAGTGTACATTTGGGGTGCAGGGGTGCGCAGTTTTGGAGTTACGACAGTCGTGGCGCTACGAAAGTTTTGTGAAAAGATACCGAGCCCCGTTTGAGAAAGCAACTGTAGCGCTGCGACTGTCGCAAGTCTATGTGACAGTACAGGAGTTACGACAGTAAATGAGCCACGATAGCTTTGTGAAACTGGCCCCTGGATGCTTATGTTAGGCTATGATACACACAAGAGGCGTGAGGTACACATTCACCTGCCACACATAATAACAAAGGGGTTCTCTATAGCGAAAGCCTCTTCAGTGATAAACGTGTTGACGACGCCATGTTGTCAAGCAGGGGGTGTCTATTTATGGGAAACTACAAAATTATACTTTCACTGATTGATTTTAGTCCAAATAACACCATGTTCTCACGGTACTGGTAACAACTGGCATTCTGAAGAAGATAACATTCAATGACTGTTCATTTCGACTTGACATTTCACAACACATATGGTTAGCCTTTTAAGACGTTCCATGTGAGTAGATATCTCTATGGGAGACTTGGGTGGTAAGGTGCGTCTGGAAGGCAGTGTTGCGTTACTTTACTGTTCAGTCTTGGAGATAAATGCTTGGCAATTAACGTGTCCCGAAATCTATGACCCGATACCATTCAATCAGAGTGTCTCTCTAAAGCATTATGCATTTATTAAATGTTTAGTCATATTCTGCAGTTAATTGAAAGTGGTATCATTGTTATTATACCCAAAAACATTTTATGACAAAACGATTCTCTAAATAACTGGTCGAAATAGCTCTGATAGCTTTTCATAGCCAAATCAATTGAAACTTGCTCAAGCGACCCATGTTTAAGAACCAATTTGAACATCAATAACTGTTCTCCATGCAACGCGGGTTGGTGGTATGTTGAGGAGCAAACACCATGGGTTAACAAAGTACTGCCCTGTCACGACTCCTTTTACTATAAATAAATCTGGGTTAAAACCTCGTGGTGTTCGTGACGTCCCCGTGTACCTCTCTATTAAAAGTCCACTTTACAACTTCCTTGACTTTTACCCTATAAACACATTGAATTGAGTTTGTACATCCCTTTACAAAAACACTGTACGTACGTTTAACTTTGACAATGCAGTGTCAAGTACCACTGTGTCCGGAAAACATGCATTTTACTGTAGATGTCAACACATACAAGATACATTCCATATCATTCAGGGTGTAATAAGTCCGAACCACACACTGAAGATCCATGACAAAACAATATTTCGGAAATTGATACCAATCTGATGCCAAAAGGTGAAAGAACATGCTAATACCTGTTTCCTTTTAGCCAAACCTGTCTCACAGTCTCCGTCTTCCACCAGCCCCTACTGTAATGGTAGACGTTAACAAATAAGCGAGGCTAGATTTTGCACAAGTTCTCTGGGGCTTTTTGGTGTTAATGGAGTTCGTTTCCATTTAAATTTTACATTTTGAGACACTAAGTGTCTTATGTTAACCCCCTTGGCATTAGTGACCCTATGATTAGAGTTATCCTACCCTGCTAAATATACCACGGAAACCGACCTCGTAACAGCACCGCCTAGACTGACATTCAAATGACTATTGGGGTATTCGGAAAATCTTAAGCGAAGAATGACCAGTGATTTAGTCAGTCAAAGGTACTGAGCGCTCTTGCCACATGGTAAGGAGGGGGCGGTCAGCGTTCAACCTGGTAGCCGGTGGTCAGACTCACCCCTGTAATTTATTACCCCTGGGTGTGAGGAAGGGGGGTGTGTTATCATGGGTGTACTGATAGTACCAAAAACCGCGGTAGTTCCCAAACGTAACAAAGCTGTGTTTACAAGAAAGGCGACACACACGTAGCTGTAGCTGATTAAATAGTTAGTGGACATGGTTGTAACTGTATTTCGGCAATACGTCGACAGGTGACACTAACGTCGGGTCTGACAAACTGCAATCCCAGTGGTCCATTTAAAGAGGACAACTTCAACTCTAGACTTAGAAACACGATATATTTGTCAGAAAATGGATATTATGTTCCATAGGACAAGGTTTTATCTGCTGTCAAATGCATGTCTTATAATACCTGCTAAACTATCACTACGCGGAATTATCTAGAGTCAAGACATTGCTACCCCTATTCTTTGATCAGACCTGGACGACTGTCGTAACAATAGCGTATTTATAAGACTATATTTAAAAAGATTACATGTTTATAATCCAAAGGGGAAATGGGACCCATAACAGTGCTTTCGGGCTGAAGTAGTCTAGACTTGCTCAACAGACTTGAATTGAACTCATGTTGTATCTGTAGTATGGGAGTTGCGGACCCCTGCGTTATGATTGCTTGGAACAGGTCCCTGATAGACATATACTACAACCACCACACTACCTTGTATGTGTACTGGTGGGTGCTGCACGACAGGAACGATTGCCCCGAGGGTAATTTGTTAACAAAAGAGTACACATCTTTTTGAACGAAACGCAATGTTTTCAAAAGCATTAGTTCAATTAGGTAGGTAACTTGGTTGATCCAAGCCCCGGGTTCCCCTCTCCTATCCTTTATGTCCCTGCATTGTGTTGACCACCAGCTCACATCCGCGTGTTGGTTCACAGACGCCTGACAAGCGAGTTTTAATGATACCACTGTTTGGCGACAAACACAGAGTCACGTGGCATGCAGCATTTAGCAACACAAAACCACAAAAAACCTCACCAGTTCAATCCCCAAACGTCTCCGTGTTGGCAAAAACTACATCGGGGTAAGATGTGGAAACCATAGGCATGTGCCGACTCTCTGTGGTGAACGGTTTGCTAAGGGTTGGATTCAACGACCGAGAAATTATGCATGGCTTCTTTTCCGTCCCCGCGTTTTATTACACCAATGGTATGGTTGAAGAGTTCCTTTTATGCATTTTGTTAACAGGGGATCGTGTTTACATATCTATTTTCACTAGAATCTAAAATTTGAACTCGGACGCCTCGGAATGTCGGCGTGTGTATAGACTCTTTGTTTGTGAGAATACAGAGAAATATAGAGCAAGGGTCGTTATTATTCAAGACCTCTTTCCACGACCGATTTCAACGTAACGTCGACCGTAACTCCCATACTATATAAGTCGTGGCGCTCTGATAGCTTTGCGCAAGGAGATCCGAGGCCAGCATGTCTGAAGAGAGCAGCATTTCAGTGTCACCTAAGGATTACACGAAGGGTAAACTGTATTGAGATACTTGAGCAGAAGCTATGCTGACCCCTTTGACTTCCGGTATCCAATGAATAGAAACTCATTTTATTTCGTATTCTCACTCAAGTTTTATATTCAATTCTCCTCCCACTCTACCCCTATCATGCTGACCCCATACTACCCTCCCACCCCTAACACACCCCTATCATGATCACTTTCATTTGTGGACCTCTGCCTCTGACCATTATTATAACAACGTCCCCACCAAGTAGTAGACTCCCTGCCCCCTTATTCCATTACCTGAGTCTCCCCAGTGACCCTTCGCGTTCTTGCAATGACCCCCGTGTCCGCCCCTCTCCCCAGACGGATGGGGGAACAATGGGAGGACGCTGCTCACGTGGGGTCCCCCCATACTGACCGCTCTAGACGAGAGCCAGACGGGGGAAACAACGCTGTGTTATCTTTCCATGCAGTACCCACGTTTTCAGGAGAAGTCTCTCTTTTTTACAGCCCCTGAGAAGAGGATTCGGGGCAGATGTTCAGGAGGACCGGTTCCGATTAGTTGTTAAGGGAGGAATTTCAATCAACTCAGAAAACAAATCGCTTTCAGAACGTTAAACTCTTGTTTTTTAAAGTCTCATCGAAAAACTATGCAAGCTTGGTGTGTTTGTATTCATCACTGCTCTAGTATCTTTAATGTAGCCTCGTTGTCTCAGGGTGTAACGTATTCTATATCGAATACACTCATTATATAGAACAACTTCAGATCGATACAATGTATGTAACCACTGACTTAGTATAGGCGCCATAGTAACTTCGCTTGGATACGTCAGTGACGTAATGAAGAGTCAGGGTCACAAGAAACCGCACTGCACAGTATCAGATAAGGGAAGTATATGTCGCAGACAGGGATGGACGTGATGCAGGATGTTTGTCTACAGACTGGTTATTTAAACAAAAAGAAAAGACAACTGACTTTCAAGACGAGCTAATGTGGTTATATAACGTTGACCAATCAGGCGGTTTCTCTGATGTGCAGATATTGTCGTGATAACAGTGGTAGATAACAGACTTGGTTGATGTAGCTCATATCACACCTGTATCAACTGATTTCCTTGTCACGGTGATATATATCGGCTCAATCTACTTTTTCGTGCCTAGTAATGTGGTCAGATTTCCACGTGGATAAGAGTTGTAGGTAAGGGATCCGTGATTTGGCTGAACCAATGAATTTCCCTTAACCTTCCCTCCACGAAGAGGGTGTTCTGCGGTCCTTTACCTACTACTGTTCAGTCTATACTCCAACCCTGGATTGCAGTTTTACTGAAGATCTTCATGATTGTTGTTTTATGTTACGAAACAATGATATCGCAGGAATGTCTACATATAATGGAAAACAACATATACATTCATGTTGGTCTAAACAATATACACAATTTATGTTAAACCGAGCGCGTATGAAATAATTACCACCACAAAAACGAAACGTGACTCATGCAAGAATTATGTAGCATTACATTCATGCAGTAAAGCGTATCCTACACTGCCTGATCTTGTCCACCATTATTGTTATTGCATATATTGTCGCAAAATGTTGACGAGGATTCGCCAGGTGGATGTTGCCGACTAAGCAATGCAATGTTATGGTCGGCATCATCGACAGCATCCCACGTCACCATAAGCCCCTGCTGGCGATGGAAGTCGGTAGTGCGGAACAGTGCGCCAAATCGTCATGTCATTAGGCGTGCGTGAGTGTTTGCTGGGAGTACACGACAATATGTTATCGTACATGAAATGATGTTTTGTTGTCTGCGTGCGTTTTGATACTGCCAGGCACAAAGTGTTTTGATCACATGTCCAACAGATAAGGTTCTAAAATAAGCTTGTATGGGAAATGGAATGACATATTAAATGTATATAATAATTACAATTAAAAATATTAATTAAAACACACACACATTAGTATGCATCACACTGATCCATCATCATCATCATCATCATCATCATCCGTAAGTTCATTGAAATATCACAAGATTTACAATGAACGTCCGATATTTATATACAGCGATCGTGCTTTTTGTTCAGACAGTTTGAGCATTCTTGACCCGACTTCGTACGGAATGAGGAACTAAACAAAGTGAGCTTTAGGAGCAGGTGAGTCAATAGCATTGAAGGGAGAGAACGTGTGGTGTAATATTTGCACGCCGAAATGGACATAGAGCTTTCGGCCACTGCATGGCGTATACATACATCAATAAAAACCCTGATAATTCAGCAGCAAGGTGCTACTTGTTTAACTCCCTTTGGCCTCAAAATATTAAATTTCAAAGTCTTACTACAACAGATAAACTTAACCCCATGTTTACAAATAATCAGCCAAAGAGTATAATGGTGGGTGTGTATTGGGTGTGGTGTGTGTTCCATTTTACCCTTGGCGTACTTGTGGCCGGAGATACGGAAATCTGTACATACGCGTGAGTGTTTGTGATAATGTACGTGTATTCCTAATTCCATTCAAGACATTGTAGAATCATCCGACTTGTCTAAATCTGTAGTTTACGAATGTACATGAAAGAGACACAATAAAGCATGCACAAAACGATTTCACCTACCTCTGGGCTCCAGAGAGAAGACGCCGTCACGTTGGGAACGGCTTTGGTTTTGCTGCGCCATCGTTTAGGGAGGATCTTTCGTCGGCCTGGTGACGGCGACTTGGCCTTGAGCATACCGGGGGAGGCTGTAGAAGGGGAGGGGGAGCAATTAGACGCTGCACTAGAGTAAGGGGAATTACGGAACCCAAAGTCATCACCATCTTCATCATCACTATAACAACTAACATTCTCTGCCCCGTCAGCTTGCAGATCGGGAAGTGATCTGCTTCGTTTCCGTCGCACCTTCGCCTCATCCCCACCCTCAGTCTCTACGCCCTTAGGAGCACGCGCGAGTCCGAACGTTGCCGCGACTTTCCTTAACGTGTTTGTCTTTTTACGTTGTAGTGTTTCCACATTAGTGTCATTTTCCAAAGACTGGACCCTTGAAACTATCGGGGGTCGTGTCTGGGTTAGCATATGATTTGCCATTGGGTTTGGGTACAGTTCACGGTTTATATACCCAGGGTTATAGCTATGTCTATGGCGGTTTGGCTGCATTGTCTGATATCCCCGTGGGGAGGGGGTTCCATTGGCCCGTGGGGTAGTATTCCCACTTCCCCGTGGGGTGGTAGGTGTACTACCGCGCGGGTTGTAGTTATAGTCCAGGGTCACATACTCCTCCTCTCCATCCGAAATCGATGCCCCTCTGTCCCCACCCCGAGGGTCCGACACCCAGAGAGGCACCCCCGTGTCTTCCCGTACCCTCAGATCTGTCACTGACTGAGACACCATGCGACAGTTTCCCCGGGGGTCGTGATCAGAGCCATTTCCAATCAAAAGACTAAGTTTCACAGCACTCGTGTTCCAAGGATCAACATGCATCTTTGACGGAGAGTAAACCATCCTTTCATATGCACTAGTTTCCGTATGTCCGTAGCGCTGCTGAAGACGTGACGAAATGTCGCAATGGTTATATCCATTAGGAATATGAAGTCGTGGACGATTGGACATCGCTAGTCCTGGTACAACCACCATACCGTGAGGTAAGAAGTCCGATCGCTCCTTTGAACTACCAAAAGTTGACGAGATCACAGGACAGTGCACAGGGCCATCAACTGTCATAATACATCGTGTAACACAAGTGCTATGACACCGGTATACACCTGCACATACTCCACAAGAAAACACTCAACACTACTGTCGTCCACACGGGTAATAAAACTGTATCTGAGTCAAACTCAGTCTCCCAACAGACTAGAGTGTAGAGAAGCGTAGAGTCTCACTTCAATTGTGAACCACTACACTGGCGATCTACTACAGCGTGTGGGGGTGGAGCTTGTTAGATTACTTCTCCGCCGTACGCTTTCTGATTGGCTTGTCAGCACACGAAAAGAATGTCAATCATTCGCGTCTCTCGCAAGGTAAATACCAACTTGCTCTCTCCTGCTGGCTATGTATTAGGTATATTTAGTTTAGGGATTAAAGAGGTTTACGAAAAAGCTAAGAATCTTTCACTTGGGTCGGAGGTTGGTAAGATCTGGCGTCAAAACAGCAAATTAATAGTTATTGATTCATTTGCTAGTTAAGTCCAGCTTAACCGTACAAAACTCGCCACTGGGCAGAGATATATCCTCGGTTGACAGATAAACAAACTTTAGTAAGACAATAAATTCCTACATTTAAGAACAGGTGGTTAACAAAGCTAGGACAATAGCAGATCATATTACACGGCGAAGGAATTCGCCGATTGTGGGTGTGGGACAACCGAGTCGCACTAACATCACGCTGACATCCGTCAGTAGTCAGCTGAACATGTTACGACCAAATACACTGAAAAGTATCACATACGCTGAAATATTTACTTATAGTAGTCATAAAGCCCAGTATAACAGCGTTAAGTCGAACATGGTCTTCCTTACCGAGGTGTAAATAGCACCTAATCCCCAATGGGATACTCTGGTCTTAGTACGTCCAGTTTGCTGGGTCGGGGCTTATTTAGTGTAGAAGTGACTATGCTTCATTGTCTGGCTGGGATCACAGCGGGTGAAAGTGAAAATATGGTTGAAAATATGAGCTGGATTATTATATTTACGACCGCTTCATTTTAATAAACAACCAAATGAAGAGAAGAAAATGAATTCTTAAAAACATCTTGCTTGGGTTGTTATTTTTTCCGAGGTGAAAAGGTGAACTTACACACCGAGCCGTGCATGTTATTCATAACAAAGGAACTGACATCCATAAAACTGGCTTTTCTTGTGTACTCCACTTCAATGTGCCTTTCAAAAATTAGGGACTGGGTTGGTGTGTGGATCGTGCTTACATCCATTATACAGTGCTGAACAAACGTCCACGGATTATTTTAAAATTCTTTACTGTACGCATAACAAAATCATAAAATATTGTCATCCCCTAAGTGAAGCCTACAGATGGTACATGTATTTGGAGAAAGGTAGGTCATGTGTGTTATCACAGACACTTAATACTCAGGCTGCATGCTAGTCAGTCACTTTAATTTTAATTACAAGTCCTAATTAATAATTAGTTACTAATTAGGAGCGTTAATCGCTCTTGCACCCTCGGTCTCAGGGGGAATGAGCTTTCACTTAACACTTTCTGAAAATGTAAACAATGATTAAATCGCCCTCTTATATGAGGATAATTGCCACTAATCCAACTTCAAATAGAAAATTAAGGGGCATGTTTTTCTAACATAGTGCATGTGTGTTTCGGTTCAGGAGTTTATACTTTCAAACAGACATTAATTCATGCACGCCCTTAGATGAAATTAATGTTTAAGTTCATGTACTTACGATAAGATTGAATAAAATGGATACTTCCCAGGAAGATTACGTCAGATTTGATTTGATAAAACACGAAACTAAATAAAAATGATTTCCAAATGTCTCATTAGGATGATAAAACGAGCAATTAAAACTAAGGCTAATCATCAACGACATTTGTCGCCCACAGTCTTTCATCCCTACAGGACACTGACGCCGGTAGCTAAACGGTTCGCAGATGTCCTTCGGTTACATCTTAAGTGTTTGGAAACGTTGGCATTTTATACATCATGACTGTAAGCAGAGACCATATATCGGTATATGATCTCTGCTGTAAGGAATATTAGTAAATATAACCAACTTAGTCACAGGCTGAGGTGAGATGGCAGATCATGTTCACCCAAACGCCAAGGGTATAACCCGTTGGTGGCGCGGTCTTTTATAGACGGTTTGTGAGAAGGAAGTGGCCATTTGTTTGATCACGCATGAACAAAATATCGATTCCTATTTACCCTAACAATGTTGTGATATAAGTTCGCGAAATGATTTTATCCATGCGTACGTATTGGACACAAGCTTAAAATCACTGGTCAAGCTATAAACAAATCCTGTATGACAGCGTTCACCTGGTACATGTAGTCTATTTTGTAGAGACTAATCATTGGCGTCTGGTCGGAGAATGTGAAATCATGGGTTCGATCATCGATTGCGTCTCGCTAAAGTCGTTAAAGAGGGTAGTTGTTTCCCTGTGCAGCGTTCGGCAAGGCCTGGTAGGCTTGTAGACAATATACTTGGTCTGAGAGGGGTATACCTAGCGGGGTCGACCGCGACCATACTTACGTTTTACACTATGATCAAGACAGTAACTGGCAGATGTCTGATGCGGGGGATCGACTTATGCACGAAACATACCATTTTGACACTGATATCAGGGGTCAAGTTCGGGGTTCGGCTTATCTATGAGGTCGGCTTGTATACGGTATACAGTAAGACATATTGTCTGTGGACTTCATCCAACAGCTATACAAATATCTCCATGACAACGTTACGCCTATTTCACTACACCCGAACCAGTGTCAGATGTCTCAAAATAGCTAGATGTACTAGCCATAAACATTTACCCTACTGTTTGAACTGGTGATGTTTATGAAGGCAGGTGATGACTTTGTAAAACATATATTCTGGTTAACCATGTCACTGAAAGAAAAGTAATTACAGTCAGCATCATCAGTCAAATGCATCATATTTCACAATGAGGGCTTGGTATAATTCACAAGCGGAAATACGATAAGAATTAGGTCGCATCTACACTGGTCAATGAGAGAACATATAGAGCTGAAAACTTTATGTAACAAAACGTTAGCAAGTTACAAAGCCGAAGATAGTTGTCGAACAGAAAACCAAACAAAAATGGCCCAAACAACTATCTATCGACATATCAATCAAATGATCTCATTTGAATAGTCATTTCCTTCTTGTTTCATGTCCGACAACCCACTAACGTGGGTCTATAGGTTCTTCTGTCAGGAACTGTTTTTATCTGAACGTCCATGCACCGTTATTATCTTCATTTGTGCAAACATTCAGTGTCATCATTATCAATTCGGATGGAAACAAGACGTATGCTTCAATTATTGTTAACAAACATGCATTTATATTACACAGCTGACTAAACTAAACATGATGTAAGTATTATGAATGCTATATCAGCATGTGGGTCCACAGTTGTACATATCTATTTATGACGTACGCAAACACAACGACAAACACGTGTCAGGTTACTGGCAAGTTGCCAACAGCTGATCTCGAGTCCACAATAGCACTATATATCAAATTGCAAGGGGTATCACATTGGCTAGCACTGATATTACATGGAGATGGTACATACAGCAACAGAACATCTGGTTGGCTGATCGATGTAGGGTTCATTGTATTCACTTCATTCGGAAGAGAGTTGTGTTTTTTATCATTAACTTTGGTTCGAAGTGATGGGGTCGTGGGCAGGTCAGCAAACTTTTTCAGCAGGCGCGACAAACGTAATGGTAGTGAACGACATTAATGGCATGGCCAATATAACATATGTGAGTTTAACAGTCATATTCATAGGAAACGCTTTTGTTCCACTGTGATGTAAAGCCAACGAGACCTTCATTTTTTTGTTTGTTGTTTAACTTCGCAATGAGCAATTTTCCAGCTATCTGACAGCACTCTGTAAATAATCGAAACTGGGCCTGGATATTCGAAGCTCGCTTGATGGTAAGATAAGTCAGTGTTAACATATGGCGATTACGACTATCTTACTACTAAGAGAGCTTCGACAATCTTGGCCCAGGGCCAGAATATCCAGTTATTAACATGACGTGCATCAATCAACGCAATCAGGACACGGAAGACGTGTGTGACATGTATCGATGCTTTTGTCATCGCATTGTTTATCTGTTGTAAATACAATGTATATTTCATACAGTATTCTAATGATGAGTACGTTTGACGTTTTATATCTCGTCTCCTCCCAATGAATGGCTCATATACTTATATTTATTGTTTATAAATTGAACGTAATGTATTATGCATACATGTATATGGTGAGACGTTTTTAAACAATCTGTCAACCAAGTCAGCGAGCCTGACCATCCAATCCTGCTCGGCGGCTCTTACAAGCACGGGTTGCTGATGATTTTAACCCTGATCTCCACTGTGTGGGGTTCTTGAACAAACGTCAGTAATATATAAAAATGGACATATGAGCTTTACGAGAAGCCTTTTGACCCTTGCAATGTGATAGTAGAGTAATTGATATGATAATACGCCACATGCATAGGTGCATCTACAGTATGTCTACGTGCATTTTAATAGGCTGAATGAGCACTTTACATTCCAATGATTTTCAGGCGTGATGGCATATCTACCTAAATTAATTCTGTGGAGCAATTAATATTTGTTTTCACAAGTAATTACGTTATTTTGTATACATTTCACGCCACTGAGTTGACGTAGTCACTTCAAAATATCATCTGCCAAACATCACACATGCACTTGTCTTTTTCAGCGCTGTCACTCAAATACAATGGCCGGATTAACACTTTCCCTGCTAAGTCCTAGAGCAGGCGCCGGCGGGTCTAGCTATCGACACTTGTTGCTAATTGTCACGCTCTGCAAGTGTGGGTGTCAGGCGTCAGACTACCGTACACAGGAGCTGCATTGTTTTGTGTTACTTATCAAGATGGTGTAAGAAATACACCTTCAGATTGTCCGTAGCGGCGGAGTAATTAGACACCCCGTGTCTCTTGTTGACATTAATAGCAAATTGACCTTGTTTATTTGGCATTTGTGTTCACTCAGTGTAACCGGTCTACATATGCCGATTCTAATGTATCTGTCTTCTTGGAGTACAATATAGACAAACTTTATAGTTAACATTTATTTCGTGAGTATAATGTTCCGATAACGATTCTTATATCGTAGAGTTAACATTCACTCGAAGCAATCACTTTCTGCGTAACAACGGTACGAGAATCTATACCAAGAAGTCGCACTCACGAAATAAAGAGATTCTAATGTGAATTGCTTTCCCATTCATGAATGCGTTTTATCTTGCTGTCATCCGGTTGGCTCGTGATATAACTGGAATATTGCATGACTGTGAAGAAAACCGCCCAAATCTCAGTAAAATGACTTCACATACATAAATAGTAATTTTATAAACCCTGTAATTTACATTAGAAACATGTTGTATAAATATAAAAAAAACCCCAAAAGACACATGTTTATGAATACTACTTCTGGTTTGTTGCATTTGGGAAAGTTTCTGCCTCGATTCTGTAAAAATTAAAACATGCGTTTTTTAGTCCCCCACAACTGTTAAATTATCATGAAACTGTCACATTGCGTAAGTCTTAACAAAAGCATTTTGCACTGGTTTAATGAAATAACCTACAAACATATTACTGTGAGTCCATAGATACATATTCAAACATTGATAAAAACAGACAAGTAAAGAAATATTAAATGTATTGATATTATAAATATTTGTGTTTTAAAAGTTGAACAAGAAAACAGAATTTTGAATTATATATTTCTACCAATTCAAGTTATGTTGTAAAGCTGTAATGAAAACTAATGGCAAAGCCATTGTACTGGAGCTTCCTTCCAGTTTGACGAGATCACTCTGGAGGTTTTTCTGTCTTTTATCTTCCCAGATGTTTTCCACGAAACAATTCCCACATTAAAATCTCATAAATCTATGCTAAAAGAGCATCTCTCCACACCGCTGAGGCTCACTCGTCACACCCGATAAAGAAACTTGAAATCACGGAAGAGAAAGCACGGGACACAAATGCGCAAGCACGCAGCATTCCCCAGACTACACCGTGCTCTCGTGAATGGGATTTTTTCGACATTTATAATCCTACTCACGTTACACTTCCGTTTCAATAACCAACATTCATATTAAACAAAACCACGAGCGTGTCATTCTTGAGCGGACGCACAATTCCTCCACTGCGCATGCGTTAACGATTCTTCCTGTCGGATGATGAAATTGAGGAGGAACAATTATTAATTTCCTCTAAAGACCCACCTCGTGGTTACGCATCAACGAGAAATCATTAAGGTAGACAAGTTTGAGTTTTGTTTCGAGATAAAAAGTTCCGTAACACACCACTAGACAGCTATTGATCGTCAACTCTCGAACGTTCGTCTCACCATTGTTCATGCATACCTATGGGAACGCATTTGCACACGATAACCCAGAGATGAAACATTGCCATATTTTCCCACATTCATTAATACTGAATCAATATCAACACAGTTCGTGTGGATAGATAGAGAGAGATGAATGCATATGGATTAACAATTGTCTATATATTTAAATAAAACCAAAATGTGTTTGCCGTTTACGTCCCAAGGGGCAATGAGGTTGGTATATAACATCAAGCTGCAAACTAATCGACCAGACAAACATGTGATTGATATTACGAAGGACGATCCGTGTGACTTTTTTTTGTGTATGTATAAACGCGTCTGTGATGGTCACACCTAAAAGGAAAGGGAATTCGAACCCCAGGCCATGCGTCAAACAGCGACGAGTGGGCCACTGATGTCTCCTTGAAGTTAAATCTATCTATAAAGGAATAGTAAGAAACTGCATCGTTCATGTGTATAACGAACTTCGGATATATCGAACTGGGAGGCCCTTTAAAGTTTCTTTGATACCCAGAGCTGATTGCGAAATGTTTACATATATAGGTTCATTAGGCGATTTATGGCTTTATAACGAGTAGAGAATTTCGAAAAACTTCTCGGTCATGCGACTTCATTACATCACGAGTGACTGTATATATGTCTAATATTTTTTTCTGCTTGTGTTTGTGATTTTCCTGTTGTCGCCTACTGACGTCGTTGTTTATTGTATATACGTCATTAGTTTATCGCTTTGAAAGGGACACGTGTGTTCTAGCGTGATGACAGTGTGTTGGATATACCATTTTCTAGCAACCGAATTATTTAATATACACTCTATAAATGTTTCTTAGATGCTTAGCTCAAGATCAAAGACGCCGACAGTACTTTAAAAGTCGATAAAGTACACTTTTTCCATGACTTCACACTGTGTTGACGTCACTACGCCATTCTCGTCATCCACCTCGTTGTCAAAAGTACCCGTGGTAGGTCACGTGCCGATGCATGCCGGCCATAGTCGAGTACAGCCTGCTGCGGACCGTGGCACCCGGTTCTTTGGTTTTCAGTTGCTTCACTCTGCCAACATCACTGGTGGAGATATTACATTTATGCTTTCCGACGGATAAAATGTCTCAGCTCGACTCACAATTTAACATCGACACAGCAAAATTCGTAGTCCTACATGCATCACCTGGATTTAGGCTTCGACACTTGCGTTGGTAGTAGATATTACGTTGATATTGCCTCACAGAGTTTACGTTGATCACATATTTAATAAAAATAGGTTAGAGAATATACTTAACCCGAACACAAATCGCCATCACTTATTTATTTATTTAATAATCACATGAGTAGTGCCATAAGCTATACGGCATCCATTTATTTATTTATTTGTTTGTTTGTTTGTTTGTTTATTTATTTCATGAGTAGTGCCATAAGATATACTTTACCCCGAACAACGATAACGTTAAAGCACTCATACGTCCTCGCACATGAGGTATCATAGTTCGGGGGAACGTGTACTTAACTATATAAGTTCAGGTCTAAAGTGTAAATAATTACTCATAATATCAGTCACTGGAATATCTGTCCCAGATTCAGTGATTTACAGTCAGCGGTAAATGTATCTGAGTGCGGACTTAAACAACAAACTAACAAAATCTTAAATTTACTTGAGCTATATGCCCAATATCAGTATGCTTTTGTGAGATCATTCAACAAAACATGTGCAAAACATATCCCAAACCTGGTCTACAGATTATATCAAAATCTTATTATAATATATCACAAAACACGGTTTGTATCATATAAGCAAAACATGGTTTAAAACGTATCCACAAAAGTCCCCATATCAAAGAATCATTGAATTCATTTAGTACGACGCTACACATCACGTAACAAGATGTAGTCTTATCTTCCCAGGCTAACTAACAGACAGCACCACGGAATAATACTTTACACTGTGACGGTTCCCGTCACCGCACCATACATAAATGTAATCACAAAACAATGTGTGGAATGCGGGGAAGATGCAAATAAACAACAACAAATGAAGGTATCTCCCGGCCTACGGGTGATCACTGGGCCCGCATTCAAGAATAACGCCCGTTTGATGAGATAGATCAAAAGGACCACTTAGTATAACAAGACATAAATTCGTCAGCTGAAACTGTAAGCGGAACAAAATATATATGTGTCCTCGACATGGGACGCTAGCTGAGGTCATCCTACCTCGTCTCACCTGTAAACGCGTCCATCACTATGTCGTTAATGTTGATTTTCACACAAGATAAGATATATTTTCATACTTTATACGCAGTATTCACGCTATTTACAGCATTGATCAGTTAATGGCCGACCGGCTTTAATCAGCGAACCGAAAAAACTGTCAAATCGGTCATCTTTGTAACGCTAATTACAGGTGATCATACAGGTATCTGACATGGCCTTGGCGATAGGTTGGTAAGGGAGCGATTACTTAGGGAAAGGTTTGTTGAAATATACATATTACTCATGGTATTTGAACACTTTATGGGAAAATATTCATTTGCAATTTACCGATCCACATATCCGATTCATATGGCAGTATCAACATAGCTCTTGATCCTTTAAAAACTTACAGGTTATAAGGGATATACACGCAGACAGTTTTCACAAACACATCAACAATTACATTATTCGGACGTAGACTTGAGATGTTAGTGATAGAGTGGTGTTACGTCGCTATTTAGCAATAGTGTACCGGTACTACGACTGGGGACACCAGAACTGGGCTGCACCCATACTGGGAATCAAAGACAGGCGATCCGGCTCTAAACATCAGTGCAGCCAACGATCAAACATGATCAGGTTCCCGTCGACCAATGCTTTTACCCGAAACCCCCTCGAGTAATATCTTATTTGCTGTTACTGTTGCCAACTACCCGACAAACACAGTGTATGATCATTTACTAGCTGATTCCAGTCCTAAAGATTCAGACACAGACTTTTTCATTGTGTCATGTAAATTTCTACATTGCTGAACAGAATCACACGATTAAACGTAAGAAAAAACAACAACATGGTAATGGCTTAAAAGTATATGATCTGTGGAACAGCAGTTTTCCTTTTTAATCCCATTTATATCAAGATATATAGTTTTGTTGACAATAATCTTCTTTAGCTTTAGGTAATAACATTACTTAATGCGACGACTTCTGCAAACGGACCGTTAATGGGTTGTGTTTCGATCAACCACCGCCTGTGAGAAGCAAGGCTGGTTAGAGTTATGTCCCTTCATTAATCTGGATAATATTTTAAGGTGCTTCTTGTTTGAAATAATAGACCACGTCCTTGATATTCCTGATTAGTTATTTAACCAGAACATGCAGTTCCGATTACATTAACTGTACTTTCCACTTATTCGCCGATATTCTTATCATAACGAGGGTAGCAAAGGTTTTTTATTTTTTTGTTTTTTTTAGATCAACGCGAAGTCTGTTTTGCATGTTTAACGCTGCACTCAGCAATATGCCAGCTATATGGCGGCGGTCTATACATAATAGAGTCTGGACCAGACAATCCAGTGATCAACAGCATGAGCATCGATATAAAAAGGGTATACGATGGCCCGTGAGCGTGACCACTCAATCCCACTTGTCGGCTCATACGAGAAGCATGGGTTGCTGAAAACCACTTCCAACCTGCATCTTAATTGATTCATGGGTAGAAGTTAAATAAATTAGTTCGGCAACTTTCAGACGAAGGCCCCTGTATCGAATCGGCGCTATGACTGCGCACCTTAACCCAACATTCAAACATTTGAGTAAACCTATCGATAAGTAACTTGACGCAGATTCGAAATGTTCTCTAATGTGATAACTCGACATCCCATCCTTTTCCGATAAAAACAGAAATATGGATCATCAACCAGGCACACTGGCGCCTCAAAAAATGGCGACGACAGTTCAGATAAAATGGAAGAAGTGATTGGTGACGTGGCCAAACCGACCTTGTCCCCGGTCTTGAATTTCATTTCAGACATTTAATTTAAACAGACAACGGTGTACATTTCCAGTCATTTACATCTAATTGGCGTATCAGAAGTCCTGCCAAGGTGTGACCGGCCTTGATTTACCTTGTGTCAATGCCGGGCCAATTACGCCCACACGAATAGTGAAATTGGCTCCACAAAAACACCATAAATGTCTAACAATCAAAATGGAACGTGCAGGGAACAAATCAGTGGTGGTAAACCCTCTCGTCAGTCTTGCACAACCTCTTCATGCCACGGTGGGGAACCGTATTGAAATAGCCCAGTTATTTAGTCGGGGGCGTCTCTAGCTTGTTCCTCTGTCATTGTGTGACAAATCCCCGTCATTAAGGGAAATTACCTGGATATAGGTGGATTCCAATATGGCGTAACATCTCGCGTGAACTTACGTAAGAGCCTGCCGGCGGATATCGACGCCATTTTGTTACAAATCATTTCAAGAAATTTACCAGTCGATTAATTCTGAATGTCTGGCTGTTATGTTGTTCGAATCTGACACGGAACGTGCCCAATCGCTGTCCAATGCCCATGAACGGCCGTAAAAGTGTTAAGTGCGAAGCTCAATGTGAAAGAAATACGCGCAGTTACGTTGAACAGATTCTGCGATTGTAGCGGAAGTAGGAACAAACACATCCAGTCAACGACTGGAGTGAGTGAGTGAGTTTAGTTTTACGCCGCATTAGCATTATTCCAGTAATATCACCTAGGGGGCGCCAGGAGTGGGCTTCGCACGCAGTACCCTTGTAGAGAATCGAACCCGGGTCTTTAGCGCGACGAGCGAACTCTCTAAGCGCTAGGCTACCATACCGCCCCGTCAACGACTGAAAGAAAGTTGGCGGTTCTTCATAAATACCTCTGAAACTGTATCTAAGAAACATATTGTGACCAATTCTGTTGCAGTACTTCAGTTAAATTAAGTTCAGGTATGGTAGAAACGCAGGAGGGCGACATTTACGATTTGGTTTCCAAGACGGAATTCTGTTTCCTTTTACATGTTTTCATTGCACGTGAAATTCAGCGCTTGAACGTCTGGTTGTGCATCTAATGTCATAACATTTACTCTGAGAGTTAACGATTAAGTTTGTTTCCATTTACAGTTCAGAAAATATGTTTTCCTCAGCAAAATCTAAAACAACGGAAACGAATTCCAGTTCAGATATAAAATAAACCATCAACAAGTCCTATACACGTATTAAACAAATATTTCGAGTTCTCTAAATGCTGTTAAACACTTGATACAATTTCATGCTCTTGAAATATACACTTTACAATTACCGGCTTCCTTTTGCTCACGAAAATAACAGTATCTCACTTTCAGCATCTTCCTCTTAAAACCTCGGCAACCTCTTTCTCATATATAAAACCCAACAACAAAAACAACATGACTCATAAATTAATTTTACAAACGAAGGTCTCGTCCACGCATGCAAAAAATTGAACATTCTTTTCATAATCTGATTATTGCAGTAATAGAACATTTAGAGTCGACAATCGAAACAGAGTTTTTTTCACAATAACCAGTGCTTCGTAGTTTCTTAAAGTTAGAATGGAATGTTGCATGGGGTTTTAAAAGGGTACGATAAATATGAAAATAACACGGATATGCGTTTCTCGGTTAAACAGTTGCCTGCCTTGCGTAACAAGGAAGCACTTGGCGGGGGAGCCTGGGATACTGCGCGAGATGACGGACAGGGGGAATTAGGGGAAGGTTGAAGGGAGGAGGTAAGGGGAGTGACTAGTACTGTAGGTACAGTATGTTATGAGTAGCCCTCATTACCCATAAACATGGCACTTGCAAACCGGTGGAACGGACTATTTTGACGGTGAAATGCTTATGAAAGAGTGGTTTTGGCATTCCGTACTTTTTCTTCTAATGAAAAAGACAGTAGGAAACGAATGGAGGATTTCGAGCTCATGAGTTAACTCACGTTTCAGACCATTTTGAGTTTTGCTGGATTAAAGAGTCACCTCGTGAGTTACGACATCTTTCGGTGCAATGTACCAGATCTTGTATAGCTAGTGGAAACTCTTGATTAGGGTGCCGCCATTTCGTTTGAATCAAATGGCTGCATGAGAAGTAGAATCTGATTGGTCGAAGGAGGAACATAAGAAGGATATAACTGGCAATAGACAGACAGACAGGTCTTATTCAACAATTTAGTCCCAGTAGTTCTTACTACAATGGAGGTTTCTGGTCACGTGACGTGAAATTAAGTTTTTTTCACGTGATTTACCGATGGACATTAGACGTTTTATGAAAATGGCAACTGATTTAATAGTGTCATCATCAATAGAATTAAGTACCTTATATATCCTACGTGGGGCATTTATAAAAGAACATTTAGATACTTCTTTCGGCAGACAGAGAAAGCCTCACAATCTAACAAATCGTGACCTTTGTCTCCAATTTTACGAGAACAGTAGGATCATGATAAATCATCCCTTGTATTATTTTCTTGTCTGAAACGTTGTATTTTTAAGGCATGTAGAGAGATTCTAAATATACCCAAAAATCTTAAAAGGGACTTATTTTTAAGGACATTAATATATTTTTCAGGTCCGAACATTTCTTTACAATGTGAATAATGACTAAGAAGGCTCGAAGACAGCACTACAATCCGGTCATGTAATGTCAGGCTATTCGGCAAGTGTGAAAACAGGACCAGTGCGAGCCAACTGCTTACGATCGGTGATGTCGATTCTTGTTGAAACCATTGAAAAAACATTCACTCAAGCGGAAGTTAAAGGGATAAATCATATGAAATGATGACATAATGATGAGCTAAATGTATGTCACTCAATGATGTAGAGAGCGTTGCTAGGCAACACGATTTAGTCATCACGAAAAGTATATGAGCGAGTTCGGCTAAGTAATATTCCGACAGGAAGACACCTGAAATAGACATATATTATAGACCACATATTGTATCCGTGTGGGATCGAACCTCTGCCTCCGTCGTGACGAGCGAACGCTTTACTACTGGGCTACCCACCGCCCCCTAAAAATGAAGCGGAAAAGGGTCTTCAGTGTGATCAGCGAACGATTCAACCACTTGTCTACCTACCTCCCTTACAAAGTGTATCAGTGGATCAACATCCCAGTGCAGTATGGTTAAAGGCAAACCCACTGATTGTTATAAGGTGTGCTGAGCTATGCGGTTGTGTTGTTGTATAGGTTCACCCAATACTAATACATCCAAGTTGTGATCGCTAGTCTACGAGGTTATGCCTTACCATGGACTCCTTACCATCTCGTGCACTGAAGCAGAGACGGTAGCGAGTGCAGTATGTCTAATACAACACCGTGAAGGTCGGCGTTGATTTCTCAGTTTAAACCGGTTAAGCATTATTCATAATACTATAGCTCATAGTAATAACGTATGCGTTAGGTTGAACAGGAACGTTATAACTGCACAGTCAAAGCTGAAATTATAATCTGTTTAATAAATAGTAAATGATGTTGTATTACTCCATAGTGGACAGTTTTCAAGCCATGTCACGATGGTTAGCGAAATGCAGAACGGTAACACATTGTCATCGCCCGATATTCATATCAACCTCAGTGATCAAACACACGGAGCGTCAAGGTAGACAGGGTCGGTGGGTCATGAGTGAGTGAGTATGAATTTACGCCGCTTTAACCACTTAGCTACTCCACCGCCCCGACTTATGAGTAGTCAATGGGAATTATACCAAAGACTTTAAAGAGTGTTGTTTGTTGTTACCCTGCCTTGCGTCCAGTATTTAGGGGATATTCAGGGACCGGCCCCTAGGAGTAAGAACTTTCAGTCTGCTAGGGTATTTTTTTTATTAAACTCTGTAAGTGAAGCCGCAATTAGGTTGCGCCTGGGTACATACACGCGACCTGCTCCCCATTTCAACTCACCTCATATTTCAGTCCGATCTCTGTATTAATAGGAGGAATAGGTTTAAAACAATAACAGAGTCGTAATCAACTCTCACGTCACTAACGTCATATAGCTGGAACATTGCTGCGTGCGGCGTAAAACTAAACTCAGTCACTTCACGGACGACCAACTGGAGTGTTATCAGTGAAACCGGACAATTCCATTGTCAAGTCTGTTACCTTGGACTTTATCTGACTTATTCACTGGACACGGTAGTTTAACAGTTTGCACACAAATCAGTTACTATAGAAAAAGTTTAACTAACACAAAGCTCAGACTGACAGAGATTTATAAACAAACACAAAGCTCAGAGTGACAGAGATTTATAAACAAACACAAAGCTCAGAGTGAGAGGTTTATACTAAATACAAACCTTAAGAATTGTAACTCATGAATTGAATGAATAAAACTAAGCGACATGTCATCGTTGTAAACAGGGTTTATCTTCAGATCAACATGTGCCACTGACGCAACGCTAGACCGATGTCATCGTGCTTGCACTGTAGATACATACATTAACTAAATTAAGCGTAACGTAAAGATAGCGTTGTTTGCGTCGCTCTGTTTCCTGTTGGTATGGCAAGCTGAATGTACAGGCACGGTCAGGTGATGATATTAAACGACACCTATCCTGCCACACCTCTGTCTCTGGTCAGACCGACTGGCGTCCAAAACAGTGTCCGCCATGTTTGTTCCTTTCTTTTTACGACTTAGGTCGACTTGGGGCATCCTGAAGGACACGTTTGACATTGACGGAAACAAACAACAAGCCTCCATGGCAGAAAGAATTTAACTTGATAAGTATGTACCTATATCTATGCCGATACCCAATATAGAATTTTAAGGAGGCGAAGTATCGATATTTCACCAACAAGATGGCGGGGAAACCAGTGACTTACACACAGCACCAATACATTAGTGAGTTTGGTTTTACGCCGCTTTGGCAATATTCCAGCAAACCATGTCGGGGACGCCTGAAAGGGGCTTCACACATTGTACCATGTGGAATCGAACCCGGGTCTTCGGCATGACGAGCGACCTCTTTGATCACCGATACACCCAACCACGGCGAAATGGAGATGGTCCTTGATTAGACAGCCCTGTCATTTCTCTATTGTATCGTAGTCTCCAGTAGTAATTATTTGTAGAAGTATTGGTTTGAAGCTGTTGTTAGCAATATTGCAACAATATCACGAGAGACACCATGGATGGTTATTACCTAGAGGAAAACCTTCGCCGTTTCACATATGACAGCCATGGTTCCGGGTTTGAATCGGGCCCCCCAAACCTATTCTGGTTTCAAGAATCGACCTATTGAATCGGGTGGCCAGAATAAATAACTTCGTACCTTTGTTTCCTGACACAGCGGACCTTTGCTCACTGCACATATGACTGGATTGTCTGGTCAGGATTCGATCATTAACAAGTCGCCATCATACAGTTGTAATACTGCTGAGTGAGACGTTAAACAACAGCAAAATTGAACCACGCACGACACTCATTAAACCCATTAGACACAAATTGAACTTACCGTTAAGCACTGTCTCCCTGTAATATCCAATAGTCTCATTGTACATAGAAATTGGAGGGCTAGATTGAACAAGCACATTTCCAAAACACCCTGGAGTACATTTACAGAGTAGAGCACTATACCAAAATATCACAGACGTAACTAAGAGTGAACGATTACAAGCCTAAAAGTGAATTGCAGCAATCTGGCACTTGTATCCTGTCCTCACAATCGATATTAACAGTTTACACAATATCAGTACTAATACTTACGGTTACTATCAAGTAATTTCATAAATTAAAATACTGCCAAAGTGACAACTGGAAAAATATCTTTAAGTGACATTTTTAGCAAAAAGGGTTGACCCGTCTTCAAGTACAAAGACAGAAGATATTTTCTCAGACGAAATAGTAAAATTTAGTTACCGCTGTCAGTTAGTTGCAGAATCATGAAAGGCCCGTATGTGTTTTCTACTCCCTCGTCCCTGTCTCATGAGCGTCACCGCCACAACCTCCCCTGTCAGCAAGCGCCACGCTTTGCTCGATCCCTGCAGTGTTTACATTATTATATCTAACTCAAGGCAACGGTGAGGCAAGCACTGCTGAAAAAAATGTTCCGGAATTCTAATTCTGACGGCCACGGGGCCCTGAGTTCGGTCCGAATTCCGATGCAAGATATACGTAATGTTTGCATGGGTAGTTGTTCGCGGATCAGGGTTAAGAAGTGCACGGCGCCAAAACTCAACAGCTTCGTTGGTGACCTCACTTCAATACATCTGCGATAGTGACGAAGTTGTGGCCCGCTGCCAACGCTTTCAATGTACGGCTTGATGGGAATCGCAGACAGTTACTTAGCATCATAGAAGGAAGACAGTAAGCTGTATAACAGAACGACAACCCATTCGCAAGTCATGAAGGTATATTTGCATGTCGATGACTCAGTTTTAGTGTATTAGTTGAGATCATCACTTTATTGATGCCAACGAAAAATATGTCATGAGTACATCATGCTTAGCACATCCCATGTACAGTCTAAGCGTTCTGTATCATACTTTGTTTATTAGTGTGTGAAATTTGTTACAGACGACAAGTCACAGACTTGGAATTCCAACAAAACAAGTAACTGCTAATTATCTTCCGTTGAAAAATCGTCATCCACAGCTTTCTCGGTGCGAGCAGTGCATGCAACTGTACTTACAACCCGTAAGAACTCGGCAAGGGAGATTACTCTTGAATCATACCGATTGCAATGTACATTGTCAAAAAAAAAGCCTTGTTACAAGCTACCTGCACTACGCAACACTAAACAGATGTAAATTTTTGAACATTCTAGAATATGTTTTGCAAATCTTATTTGTGTGCGAAACAAATTATCGTTGGAAAAATGTCCCATTCTCTGTTTTAGAAAACGATAAATGATTTACTACTCAACAAATTACGAATTCTATTTATTAGGCCCAGAAATGACGCACGTGTTCCCCAACGAAAACAACAGGATCCACCACGGATCAGGCGTAAACAAAGAGGCAAGTATACACTTGAAATTTGGATTTGACAAAACATGACAAATGGTTCATGTAAACGATCGAATCTGGACCAGACATCCAGTGATTGAAATCATGAACATCGGTCATCGCATTTGGGTTACGATGACGTGTGTCAACTAGGTCAGCTAGCCTGATCCCATTAGTCGCTTCTTACGAGAGCCATGGGTTGGCGAAGACCTATTCTAACCTGGAATTTCTCCTCTTTGGTAGGTAAAAAATTTGTTCTGGGCATTTTCCTAACTTTGTTGTTTGTACTGTCCTTCATCAACAGGTTTTATATTCTGGGTTAATGTGTCTTGAGTGTATAACATTTTTCATAACTCCCTCACTCACCCACTTCAAGCAGGCATGCTGATATATCACCGAAATATGACTCGAATGGCGCTAAACACAGCTCGCCATTAATGCATCAATGGCGTATATGTGTACAGCACATGTGATGTAAAGATAACACGCCACACTGTTATCCCTGAGCTGCCCAGGTTTCACTGTCCGTTCATGGACGTATATCAACAGAGTGACTGTAACAGTACAAGGTACATGTCTTTCCACATCACTGGGAAGTGCAAGGGGAGCATTACACGAATAAATAGCGTGTATTTTTATGTGGCCATTAGGTAACGATTCCTACTTACCAAGCGTTCAGCAAACTCACTATACACGCCTTCAAATTGCACGTGCTCATGACAGACGGTGAACCGTTTTCAAATGCTTGCTGTATCCCCGGAAGCCATACTACAGAATGAAGTATTGCAAACTCATTGAAATATTTTGGTTTATTTGCGTAAGCTGGGCTTCCACCAGGAACTCAGTAGAGGTTAGGTGTGAAATCAACAAGCAGGGCTGCTCTGTGAAATCTAGTCAGGCAGGGAGGGGAGGCTGAAATGTTTGAACGTTGAATGCGCACGCCTGATATAAGAATAACGAGTTTAACACAATTCTGTTCAGTGAATTTCGTCGAAATCTTGAGGATATCATTACATATACCCTAAAATAGCATGGACATTCCCCGTGAAGAATTCCAGAGGCAGGTATGGACATACAACGGTGAATGAGGTCTATTTATGTGACAAATTGCTTTAAACTATGTTAAATATCAACGTCAGTGTTTCAGGATAATCTGTCGAAACCGATTCCATTAGGCGTTAAGGTCAACACATTACTAACTGGGCGTAAACGGCAAAATATGTTATGGAATATTTCAAATATTAACCTCTAAACAGGAAACCGAGTCTTCATGGCACATCATGAAATAATTTAAATGTTCAGTTTAAAAGAGGAGAGAGTATACGTCACTTCCAGGAAGTGAATTATTTGGGGCGATTTATAAAAGAACGATTCCAAAGATACCAGGACATCGGTGACTCCTCATTTGGCAAGGATGCTCCAACAACAGATGATGGAGTCTTTGAACGGCATATCGTATTTATTAATTCCTGTTTATTTATCACCGTAGTTGTTTCACATGTACTTATGTAGCTCTCTGTTACCTTGTTTTCTCATTCACGTGATGAATGGCGTGTTCCTCAAAATAAAGAAGTTGACATTAATAAATTTTCGAAGTTGTATACAAATAAGTTAACAAGTTAACTATAAGCACACTGCAAAATGTCTCCTTTGAGTGAAGTGCCGTTGAATACCGCAGGGAATCTGATATGTTTGTGGGTTCGGTAAAACTGGGCAGAGGTATCTTGACAAAACGTTGTTCCTCGCATAGTCTCCTCCCGTATATCAGAATACCATGTGTAAATCTCCTATAATTGTGGTTAGTGCTATTTCGGGCTGCATTACATTGTCTGATATAACAACAACTGTTCCAACATGCTCACCCTCACTCCATCACTGACGACCCCCTCTGCCTACCCTACCTAACTCTCCCATCGCCATGTTGAGCTGTAAGTACGAATGAGTGAGAGAGTTAAGTTTCACGCCACTTCTAGCACTATTCAATATCACGGCGGAGGACACCATTAATGGGCTTCACATACTGTAGTCATGTGGGGAATCGAACCCGGGTCTTCGGTGTGATGTGCTAACGCTTTAACCATTAGGCCACCCCAACGCCTTAGGTACAAATGAACACGAGTTGTTAACTCATCCTACTGAAAAATCATCAGTTGTGAAATTTCAGGAAACTCAGGCTTCCAAACGATAGAGGTCTGGTTGCACTCAACAGTACCAATTCCATACCAGTAACCGCGTTTCACTATATGCTTCAGTAAAAGAAGCACTTCGACTCAATGCATTTTTCTGGGGATGCGGTTTGGCAGACTTTCATACAACTAACCCCATGACAAACAATTATGTCGCAGCTATCTATCACTTCCCTGTCTCACTGCAGTGGCATGAAGTGTGATAATTATAACCAAATGCTGAAGAAAAATATTAGCTACAAAACACATTCAGAGCAGATACAGATCAAAGATTTATTACCAGGGATAGTCACCGATAATGTGGGCTGCCAGTCAAACGCATCGTATTGTGGATGTATCCTACGGAAGTTATTATCGTAAGCCCACCCTTATGAGGTGCCATCTGTTGTTACGTTCTTTCCTGTCATACTACCAGCAATAATGATCTATGGCGTAACACAGAGCATTTCAAGGTCCCACAAAACTCCTATGCACTGTGTCTGTATTTTGAAAAAAACAGAGAGTGTTTGTGATGTGTGGAGTTTGGCTGGGGTTGAGCAGTGCGCTGCATCAGAGTTCACATCAAACAGTTGTGTGTTGTGATTATTGTATCAAAGGTACTCCAGACAGGGTTGGTGGGTGCGAAGAGCATCCAAGGCTCCTGGTGCAGTAATTGCCTCAATAATTTTATGGCTCGTATAAATTAGACTTGAAAGTGTTCTTGCGTGTGCTTATGATCTCGCTTGATACTGATAGCATGATGCAACCTCTATGTCTGGATAATATATTTTGTTTGAATGTGAATTATAATGTAATTACATGTTTATTTTTGTAGGTGCATTAGTGAATATTGAAATGCATGTTTTTCATATTTATATTATTTTTCATGTTCACATTATGGACTCAATCGAGCCGTCCTTGACGGTTCATTCCTGCCAAAAATGGCAACGATTAACACGTTCGCTTATCATGTAAGTGGAGTAGGTCGAATTGTTTCAGAGTAAAAAATGTTCCTAAAGCTGTTAGTCCGCAATGAAGGGGTTCGACATGGTGAGGTTGCGCTTTATTTTATCGCGGTGGGTTTTTCATTCCACTGCAGTATTAACGTCACCCTTATGCTTTAACTAAACAGGTACGCGCACTTATCACTGGCGGTGGGGTAGCCTAGCAGTTAAAGTGTTCGCAGGTCACGCCTGAGACCCGGGTTCGATTCCCCACATGGGTGCAATGTGCGAACCACATTTCTAGTGTCCCCCGCCTTGATATTGCTGGAATATTGCTACAAGCGGCGTAAAACTAAACCCCAAAACTACTTAGTGATCAAATGAATTAGTTATTTCAACCATGATATTTGGAAGCCGTTCTATCTCTTTCAACTTACTCTCCACTCTAACAGATAAATGTGTCCAAATGTCACATACGTCCTTTGGATGCTGTAACTTGTAATTTCTGGCTTATATCAATAGCTGTAAATGAGTTAATGAGTTTAGTTTTACGCCGCACTCAGCAATATTCCAGCTATATGGCGGCGGTCTGTAAATAATGGAGTCTGAGCGATAAATACAGGTAATCTTGCCTGTGTCTTCTAAAGCTGCGTATGTTTTCTTATCTGATATGGGCCAAGCACTAGCCAGGAAGTCTGATTTGCATGTATCAGGGACTTAGAAATAACATATTAACTACAACAACAAAAATACAAGGAAATTTCCCAGGTAATGAAAGCTATTACTGTACACCAAACGACATATTAAAGGTAGAATGCTTCAATACGCATACAGTTTAACACAAAACTGGTTGTTCAAGGGTGTGTATATTTTGTATATCAGAGCCTTTAGGAGCGTCGTGTTTTAAGACTGGGGCAGTTTGATGCCGGGAGATAGACTCTCTTATTCCACATGTCTACAGAAGGCAAACAACCGGTTGATTATGAAGTATATCACATGAAGGGTTCATTCTTGTCTGTGCAAGACGGCTACATAGTTTCTAATAATACAATACAGCAGACTCGGCGCATTTCTGCGGAGTGTTCCTGGTACACGGTACCAAGTACAACGAGCCTAATTAGGAACAGAGATGTATTAATGGGGAAACCGTTTCTAGAATTGAGCGGTGCACAAAAACACGCACTTGTCTTTTTAGTGAAGATAGTTTATTTCCCGCCGCGTTGATCAATATTTTCATCATCTCGCGTTCACTATCTTCTTTTTTCCCCATATTATCATTATATTAGCGACACGTGGAGGTCTGAGGCGTCTAAATGGTGAAACCTTTCCTGTTTGGTGCTGAGAAACATACAGACATCTCTGGGATGTAAACCCGCGACTGTGGTTTTCTGGGCCTAGATTTTCGAAGCTCTCTTAGCACTAAGATAGTCAGTCGTAAGTTAATGTCAATGAATGGCGCTTACGACTACCTTAGCGCCAAGAGAGCTTCGAAAATCTAGTCCCTGGCACGCGCCAAGGGGTAACTCTTGCGCAACGAATATCTTCGTCCTTGACGACTGTACCAACGCAGCTAGACTTTGGACAAGTGCGTCGTAAGGCCTAACACGAAGTCTTTGAAATGTTACAACAAGCAATGTTTCATGTTTGAGACGCGACCAACAGAATAGTGACGTTACATACAGCCACTGTCGCATATAATTGAAGACAATGGAATTTATAACTTCAAATGTCGTCTAAGGTCATGCAACAATAGACTAGATTTTGATTTTGTCTACATTGCCTTGTTAAGAAAGTTAAGTTTCGCCAAGAACGTTAACCCCCAAGACTGTGGAACTCGTTCTCTGTTTCCAGTTTACCAGTGTATGAACTAAGCCAGTAAGCAAAAAACAAACAAACAAACAAACAAAACAACAAAAAACAAAAACAAAGAAAAAACAACAACAACAACAACAAATTAAAAACAAAGCAGTCAGACATCAGGGTTGGTAACCTCCAAATGTTACAAGCCCGAAAAAAATTTAACCAGACCTGATCTGGTGAATTTATCAAGTTGAATGTAACATCCAACATTTTTACCAGACCATAGAACTGGCTAGCGGAAAATGTAGACCTTCTGTCAGAACTCTGGCCCGACTTCTAGCACAATATTTGATGGACCCTTTTTCTACCTATGCCAATAGTCGGTGGTATTTTAAACAATAGAATGGTGACCTACTTAGCACTGGATGATAGAGGGTGCCATGCATGTGAGATGTACAGGTTTAATAAGAACACTATACGGAAATGACATTTTGTCTAATCCGTTTCGATCTGAAATCCGGCGTCACTGTTTAGGTGAGCTAACAGGGGCCTATGCAGAATTACTATTTATAGACAAGCAGTGGTACCTTGACCTGGAAACACCATAACTCCTGTTGTTATATGTGGGGAACGGTGCACCAGCTACTTACCAAGTACACTTCTAGAGATCGCCTTGGAATTTCACATTAGTAAGATTGTGTTATGAATGCCAGATTGTGTTGTGAATGTCAGACTGTGTTATGAATATCGGTTCATTTCTTTACTTTGTTGTTTTGCACTTCATCGCCACCCTGCGCATGCGTTGTTGGGTTGGGTGCGGAGCTCGGATGAAAGCACGTGCAGTTACACGATTGAAAGGGACCGCACACCGGGTATGAGTTCAACTACGAGTGAGGTACACATTCACATTACCTGACGTGGATTAACTCTTCGTATGTTCATGTTGTAACTTAGTTCAGTGTGTACTAACTATAGAACCAGGGGCACCGGGTATAGTTGGCAAAGAATATACCAAGGAAAATATCACCCTTTGTCCGAGTCGTCCATCAGGGTTAAAGTGGAGTCACGAGTACTCTCTATACTGTTTTAAACTACCATGAACCAAACTTCACTCACTCGGGACCCTGGTACATGTATGTGATAGTAAGGAAGGGCGGAATAGAAAATAATATACTTCAGGAACTATGAAACAGATTCAAGTGTGGGGTGTTCGTGAACTACAATGTGTCTGCACACGTTTCGAGAAAAAAGTACGTTTTTTAACAATCTGTCGTCACCTTGCTAAAGACAAATGATTCAGTGGTGTGTTAGGTCCTGATTCGTGCAAGTACACCTCGATCTACATGTCATAACATATGACAATGGAGTAGAGCGCATGTCCACATCTTAAAGGGTTTACAACCATCGACAGACAGGCGAATAACGTAATATCATTCGCCTTTGAGAACAATAGACAGACAATGGTTTAATCCATACTTCTTTAGGAACATATATACATAGATGATGATAGCCGCTCACAGCTGGATAGAGATGTGACATCATCGTTGAGTCTACCATTCTCTTCCCACAGAACTCACTCCTGTCACTATCTTCCTACGTAACCTCTGTTCTAGTACGGCCATATTTCCCGGTTGTCGCAAAATCGCCTAGCGTAAGACGAATTACCTCCCTTCTTTTCAATCCCATCCGATCACATGTTACATCGATTTAGTTGATCAACGGACGAGAGATATTAGATTCGGTAATTGATGTGTAACTGTAAAGCAGAAACTAGCGTAATAGATACTGCACGAATCCATCGACACGATGTTGTTGTTGATGTGCCCCTTAAGACATTTAATGATTACCTAGCCCCTTGTCAACGAGGGGTTGGAGACCCCATTGATCTACCAGCATATGCCTGGGTTCTGAGTAGACAAAACGTTTGCGAATCGTGCTGGGGAAGAAGTTATAGTTTTCCCGAAGCACACGGAAATTACCGAGGCTTTGCAGCAGGGTCGCTGATTGCATAACTGACTCTGATTGCAGCCAACTACGATTCCAGAACACTCACACCATGGACCATATTAAAGAGACGCTACGTAGGAAGATGTGACAGGAGTTAAAATTTGTTAAACTATCAATAACAATTTTACGACATTAATCACCCAGCCACCTGATGTATTTTTCAGTCTACATGCGTATTACAGCCTCCATGGTTATGACGAACTAACGTTAGTGGTCCCGTTGAATTCGCCATGCCTTAGTTTTCATTGTTAACAATACAACCATCTTCAAGAAGTAAGTTTCGTGATTGTATCAGTGTATCCGTAAAGTCTGTTGACCAGACCCTGAAACAAAGATATCCAAGGTAGCCCATGCAAGCCTTGATTATTTAGCAAGTCTAGATTTCCACAGTTTCGGGGTCTCGAAAATAAAGAGAGTCTCGAGGCTTCTTTTCATTAAGTGTTATTTTTTAAGAACTGTTTTTGTCTGTGAAATATACTCATTTCAGAGACTGGTTGTTACTTTAGGGTTCACAGTATACCGCCCTTCATGAATTGACGACGTTCCGGTTTAACAAATCATTGGTTTTAAATAAATATCACGTGCAGACACTCCGAAAACCCCTGGCAGTGGATTCGCGGTTCTGAAGGGATAAAGATCACTTTGAAAGACACAAACACATTTTCGAATTCGTAATTTCATTGTACACCCTGGTGTATTGTAGCTGCGGTAGTGCTCCATGAGATGAGTGAGGTGAGGAGGATGAATAGAGCACTTATATTGCCAAATGTGTATGGTAGATTGCACCAGTCCAAAGTAATGTCCGTTTTACAGTGACAGGCAACTAAGGTACCATGCAGAAGTTTAGCATGGACAGCCAAGTCAGTATCCTGACTGAGAGCAGACTAGACCGTGTTTTATCCCTAGGCAGGGCAACAACACTCATCGTCATCTAACGTGTTTTGGTCTGACGCTGCCAGGTCGAACCACCGACCATCTTCTTCACTAACTATACTAATTATAGTTACTATCAACTATGAACCATGGACCATGAACTAATATACTTTTCATTACATAATTGTGGATGCAGAGATGATGGCCTAGATCCTAAATTTACACAAGAGTCAAACTGCAAACTTCCCCGAAGTTTGGCAATCCAAAATGTAGTTTATCAACGTTTATGGAGGTGCAGTTTACATCACACATACGAAATGGTTCTAACATATGCACCTTACACCTCGACATTATCTAGTCACGTTGTACGGATGGTAAATGTGTCTGGAAATATACCATGTGTGTATTGAATTGCAAGGTCAAGGCTTCGTGATGACAATGCCACGTTTCCGATGAGACTATCGTCAGAACGTAGCAGAACTAATAAGAAGGATTGGCCACATAAGCTTTTTTCATCCATGGTGATTCTTTTAACGAGAATGGCTGATCATTTTTTTCTGACATTTTAAATATCGCGTCCATCAAAACTTGCACATGGCCACAAAGGAGAAAATAAAACAGTAGTTTAGCCCCGTTAATGCTACACTGATGATAAGTTTTGGGGGTAATATTACCATCACTGACATGACAAAAGCCAGAATAACGTGAAGAAAGGTAACGTTTACACATGCCAGGTGAATCAGAAGTCTTCCCACAACCAGTGTTATGTACACACAACCGATGGGTACCATGTGTCGATATGCACACAGCATATTCAGTTTCAAACAGAACGGTCGTTCTCTGTACCAACTGACCCATAACCTACCGGCGTTGCACTGACGAAGGTCAACAGACGTAGTACACTAACTACTACAGCAGCAGACGTGCACTCAGGGGAGTGTAACATTTAACCTTCGTTGAGATATCTAAAAAAATCCTCCCAAATACCATAACACTATAAAAACAATATTTGCAGAGGTGTCTGTTTGTTATGTACCTACTTTCATATGAGAATATTTGCAATGTAGGAGGTGCCACTAATGGTTATCTTTTTTAAGATACAAAATATGGGTAAACATTTGGTCCCTGGCAATAGTTACATTCTCTGAAAACATGTATCCACAAAAGAGAAATGAAAATTTAATAGCTCCAAGGACAATGCTTAAGCTAAGAGACAAACCAAACATAAACGGTTCTATTCCCGACCTGAAAATCAATCTAAACATGACTGTAAGATTTAAGATCCTGCAAGTCCATTGTTTTTCACACTGATGTATTTCATGAACGAGTAATAGAAGTGTATTTACTATTTTCACCTACCCGTCTTCATAATTGTGGTAATTCCTTGCTTGGCTCCATGCATTATGGCCTGGAACCCAAAGCTATAAGATATCAAATACTATGGCATGGTGACTTGAGCTGTTTAACGCAACACTCGCCAATATCCCAACTATACGACGGATACGTGTAAACACTCGTGTCTGGACCAGACTAACCAGCGATTGATAGCATCAACAGACACATGCAGATGGTACGTGATGACTCTAAAGTCACACATCATGCTAACACGATCTTATAAAGTTGTCAGTGACCTTGGGGTCAACAAGGAAACCACGTTACTTGACCAGTATACTCAGCGAACACCTGTCCTAGTCACATACCTAGTCTTCTACCACATGCACTGGTTGACTTACGAGTGTGGTGCAGAAAAAACCTAAAGACTTTGGCTCAATATTCTTTTATTTCAGTAATCAGCTATTGCACCAGGTACAGTCATATTCCTGCTGTTGTTGCGAATAAAAACGGATATCAATAATGGGGAAATATATGTATAAATCCTATTATATCGGACCAGCATGTAATGAATGTATATATCGTGCAGGTGCGGGATTTCGTTAACTGGCGTTATGACTGTTTCAGCAAACAACTAGTTTCAACGTAGAGACTATGACAATTATCTCCTTCAAAACATTCCTTCGGGATCTGAATATTTCTGGATATGTCCTATCATTCATTTCAAGGCCGAGGTGAGGTATTACATACAGGAGTGGTTGTATGGAATGTAGCATCTGGCATTCGCATGTAGTTATGATGATTGGCACTTGAGGGTGTAATTAACCCCCCTGAGAAGAGGTGGGGGTGGATATCCATGGCACATGTCTTACCTGTGATGTTAGAAGAAGACGTTTACTACTATAGTGCACCCCATGCCAATTGTGTTGTCTATGTCAAGATTGAATTTCAAGGCAAAAACGTTAAAAATGTGGCATTAAAAAACCATGATTACTTGTAAATATGTTGAGAAGCTTGTTTGAGACTATGTTTGATCATGTAATCATCATTATCAACTATGTACAGTAATTAACATTCCATTTCAGTGTCGTTCGACAGTACTTGATGCAGAATTACTACATACTTAGTACAAGGTGTGCTGGCACATCAGTAACACCCTGCAACTGCCCGCTCGCCATATATGGTGGCCAGTCATACTGAAGGTGCTTATGTCTCTCAGAGCAAGTGTTTATATGTGTGTGTAATTAGGCGTTCGCAAAAACACGCACTGAGGTCCACCTTTTCAGACCCACCATAAATAGTTGTGTGGAATACGTACTTAGTATCTTCGAATCAAAAACGGAAATGCCTTTCGTCACCATTCGCATCTTTCCGTAGCCTACCATTCGGTTTAACTCGGAAGACCTTGCGCACGATTCGTGCTCTGTAACGTCTCTTTTGCGACAGAGAGCGAACAATTTCAAAGAAACTGCTTAAGTCGAAATAAACAGGGCTTGGGGTATCAGGTGGTTTCAGTGACCTATATGGGTAGTGGTTCGAATCTGGGGCTCCTTTCACGAAGCAATCTTTACTAAGGGTAACCTTAACACCCATTCTTCAACAGTGCACCTTAGTGACTTACGATAACATTTAGTGCCTTGTGTAAAGAGGTCCAGGTCTGTACTACAAAACCACATCTGGACTATATATACACAAACGCGCGTTCATACCCAGTTCAACGCGACGTTAAGGCTCCTTTCATATAATCTGACTACAAAGTAGGCAATCAGGGGGTAGCCAAATGGTTAAAGATTTAGTTCGTCACGCCGAAGACCAGAGTTTGATTCCCCTGATCAGTACAATGCGTGAAGCCCATTTCTGGTGATATTGCTGGAATAATGCTAAAAGCGACATAAAACCATACTTGCTCACTCACTCACTACAAAGTGTAGGAGCCACTTTAAGGGTATACCACCGTGTGACTCAGCCTGGATTGCCTATCCACCACAGAGACTATTGTGAAGATGCGCCTGCATGGTAATTGTTAATCCCATTAACTAGATGCATGTATTACACCGACACTGACACAAGCTGTAGACCGATACATCCTGTTGACAATGTTTACAAAGGTACTGGATTATCTCAGACTGCCTTTTCATCCCTGCGACTGCACATACGCTGTTCGGAAAGAAGTGCAAGCGCTCTAGAGCAGAAAACCAGTCCATGGGTTGTCTGAGGACGCCATTACATGTTACAAGGTATAACAGTTTATATTCTCTTCAGAATTATTGTTGTTCTAGAGTCTACACTAGGCAAGCTGCCCAAGGTCGAATACCGGCTCAAAAACAGTTATATTTTTATTTTGTCAGCATAAACATTCCTTACTCACTCAGAGGGACTGAGTTTTTGTTTGTTGATATGATTTAATTCCCCGCGAGGCAAACAACAGATTTGTTAATTGTGATTTTGAGTTGAAAGTTGTTAATGTAACACTGAGGTTATATTTTAGATTCTTTATCCGTTTGTTCGGGATTCTTGTGGTTCATTGAAAAAGCTGTTTTGTCACAGTAAAGTGAGCCAAGGTATTGCAGCACCATGATGTGTTTGGGATAAATTATTTTGGGTGTAACATATAGCTTGTCTTGCAGTCTCTATATCATTATTCCCCCTACATAGCACTTTATAAAGCAAGCATCGATTTTACTCACTCACTTGGGCTAATTTTCAACGTAAATGAACACTTTATCAATTTGGCCACTTTAATTTTCAGGAGACTAAGCGTTAGTCTACATAACAAGATGCATTACTATTAGTTCCAAAGGAATAAAGTGTGTCATATGGTGCTGGTTGTGAAGTGTCAATGTGAACTGAAAATGAGGATCACAGAAAACGGTCGTTTGGACATCCGCAAGATCTAGCCATGAACATACAGACATATACATAGAGAGAGAGGGGCAGACAGAACATTTTATTTCTCAACCAATCACATTTAGTTCGAGCCAAGAACAGATAGACAGTTACATCTACAGCCACAAGATCTCGTCTTCAGCTTATCGGCGGCCGCACTCAATGAACCGGGAAGAGTAGAAAAAAAACAAAATGGCCGCCGGTGCATCTGCTGGCTTCGACCACACCGACTCCAGGTGCACGAGCTGGGTTTACAGTGTGGGTGAGCCACATATATCTTTCTTTGTTTTCTTACAAAACACGCAAGTTTCCGAATTCTTTTGGACGAGTGTCTTATCTCCAGGACTACCTCACCACATCGTAACAAGATAACGACGGGAAGCGAGCTGAGGGAATACTCTCGAAGCACCTAATGGTATCGGTGGTGTGGCTTGAAGTCTTTTGGTCCCGAGCTTACGCCGAGGTTTTATTAACAAAGCGACTAAAGATGGAACGAGTGTCAGGTCAAAGTGTACGGTCGGTGAAGAATGCTTTTGAAGGTCACATAGTCATTATTGAAAGGGAATTCCTAGACTAACAACTAGTCTCTGAAATGAAAATATTTTACAGAAAATTCTGTTTGTAAACAATATTCCGAAAATGATTTGAAAAAGAGCCATCTAGACTTGCCACACATTCTAAAATACATTGGCTTTCCTGGATATATTTGTTTCAGGGTGTGTAGGGCAGACTAGGCTAGTCTTAAAACATGCACTTGCTATGAGACAGTTTGTAAAACCAGGGCGCGCACCAGTGTTCCTGGGCTGTTCGTTAAAGAGCCTCTTCAACTTTATCCAGTTAACAATATTTTTTGTAAAAATAGTTGAACATTTGGTGTCTAATCCTTGTAAACCATGAGGAAAATATCAAGATTTTTGATAATGTGATGAATGGGGCAGTTTTTAACAACTGACGTAACAACACCCACATCTTCCTGTGCAGAGATGGTTAACAGCAATCCAGCACGTGACAAAAACAACCATACCGGAACAGTCGCGCGCATTGCCAGGAAGTGCCTGAGGGTGATACTGTTTCTCATATCTCAAACAGACTGATTGTATAAAATATTGTCACCAGTGTATACCAGTATTACATAAGACAGACGCAATTCCTTAGAAATCACGAGACTGGTAAATACCACCCAGATACAAATAACATCCAAACATCAACGATGAATGATGGTTCTCAGACGTTGTAGAATATTATGGCAGGTTGTGGTGAACTGGAGACATTCACTGGCTACTAGGTGAGTGAGTGAGCAGGGTTCAAAAACCGCTTTTAGCAATTTTCCAGAAATACATCTGGAACACCTGGAATGGGGTTCACAAATTGTGTCCATGGGGGCGTGACGAGCGAACGCTTTAACCACTAGCCTACCCCCATGCCCTTTGTATGATGCTTAAATAGAAGTCATACAATTTCTCAAAAGAATATTTGAATGAACACGCTGATCCAGATTCGTTTCGAGACACAAATTAAGTTTACGCTTAAAACATGAAAGTGAGGGGTTTGTTTGGCTAGGTTAATTGACACGTATTTCCCGAAGCAAAACGTTTCCCGAGATTTGATAATTTCCATTCATTAAGTTTAGTCCCCACCCGACATCGTTAAAATTTACTCAGCCTTAATTTAGCACGTTCTAACTGTAAATGTGTTACGCCGAAATACCTCTTTCCTGCGGACGGGTTCAATGAACAGATGATTAGAACGTCTACAAACCCACTGACGTCAAACCATGATCTTACACAAAGCGTTCCAGTGGCATCCCCTGTGGTGGAACCGCAGGAGACGCCATTGGAACGCTTTATGGACCATGCTATATTTAAACAGGACAAGCTTTCCAAAAACACGCACCATTTTCTCTCCCTTGGTGATAATATTTAACCTCATTATACGCTCGTCAGAGTGGAATATAAGCAAATGCCACCATCTGGACGTGTCAGCGCATGCTCCGTGCGTGTGTGTGACGTAAACATTGACAGCTGACGTCATAGTTCGTGCTTTGTCGTCCATGTGTGATTGGCGTCTGCTATACGAGCGATAGATCCAAAAATACAAGGCCCGCATGGCGCGCTGCTTATCAACATGCCGGAACCGGATCATAGCTGGTGAAGGGTTTATGGCCTGTTGAAACGCACCCCCCGCAGAGGGGATAAATCTGCGTATCAGGTACCTTCCATTCCGGAAAAAGGTGTATTCTAAAAGCCACCTCCTACCTCGTCTGCTCCACACTCAGAACTTAGTATTAAGTGGAAGCACATTTAAAAACGAATAACCTTTCTATCACCCATTTGGTGGCCAAAGCGTCTATTGAATGAAAATTCGCTATACAGAGTGGCGTCCCTTTGATGTACGAGGACCCTGTGAATTTTTCAGTCGGAATGGGGTTCGTACAATTGGTAAACTTTTATCGGCTGTATCACCTGGGGCTCTTCTCTCAAGTATGGCGACACGAATTGGGTGATTTAACTAAAATTCTGCACCGAGTCCCTATAATATAGTGTACATTTCAATGCGGTCTTACCATTTAACTGGAGCCTTCTTCCGCTATAACTAAGACTATTTTCCAGTCTAAGTAAACTTAGTCTCAGTGTATTTCGTTACACGCCAGCACTGAGTCTAACAAAACCTAGTAGAAGATCGCGTAAGGTAACCTTTAAGCGACCAATGGCAGTCCAATCAAACGTGAGACGGTTAAATAGATTTAACCAATCAGAAAACGGCTAGTATCTAGGGATCGGAGGGACTTTCAAAATACTCAAGTCACTGACACAGATCTCTCCACAAACCAAAATCCGTATATAACACAATTATTTGACCCGCAGTATATACGCTTTGGGGTTTCTGTTGACATGGTTACCATTAGCTAATACTTCCGCAAGATGACATCCTTGAATGTTGCCAAAAACACCATTTTCAGCGACTGATTACTTACCGTTGTCATGGTTGTACGTACGCCGTGTGCATCACCCGGAAGCGAGCATACGCTAAATAGCATTCGGAATCGTTCGGGTACGAACCTTTTCGAGACAAAAAGTTCAAAAGGTATGTGCGAATGTGCACCTTTGCGATTTGTAAGCCGTGTTCTGACTGGTCAATCTCAAAGGTTACCTGACGCGATCTCCCATAAGGTTGTGTTTGACTCAGTAGTGGAGTGTAACGAAAAGTACTGATGATAACTTGACTTAGACTAGACTATTTTCATGACCAAACTCACTCTCACGATACAACCTGCTGCCAGTTAGGTACCAATGCTACCCAACACATATGCATATGTCATTCCCAACGTCGTTGTATATAACATACCTCCGTCCATGTGACGCACGAAGCTTTCACCAAGAATCCGGAAACAACGTACACATGCGTGTAATCTCAAAGTGACGACAACACAGAAGCATTTAATCGTAATTGCCGTATTTCCTCTAAAACCAGCCCTGTCAAAACCTAAGAATACGGACCGGTTCTGGATCCAAAGTTCGTTTGTGGTTTAACGTCGTTCGAACGAAAGGTCATTGTTAAGTCACAGCGTATGAAATTCGTAGCGCTACGAAAGCTTTCTGGATCGGAGCCTCGGATATCTCACAGTGCTAAAACTAGGTGGTACTACCAAGGTTGTGAACTGTTCCGTTTATGGAACAATGGGGAAATTAGAAATTTATACCCAACATGTCAAGAATCGGTATGGCCGTATCGTTACGGTTGTCGTAATTCACATAATTAATCACTAGTACAGATTTACGATAATGATTTGATTGCTCTGTATGGCGTTGCCAAGGGAGCGACAAAAACTATCCGCTCACTCATCGTAACTCCCTTACTTCAATGAAGAAGACAAACGGTCAATTGTGAACAGGTTCGCGACGAATACATTTCAAAACAAAAACTACTCCCTCACTCATCGTAACTCCCTTACTTCAATGAAGAAGACGAACGGTAAATTATAAACAAGCGGCGAATATATTTCTAAACAGGCCCATCGATACCAGCTACCTCTGACACTCGCTAAGATACAGTCTAGTATTATTTACTGTTGAAGTCCCTGATGACGATGGTTCAAAGTTGGTAATGCGCAGTGTGCGGCTACGATTTACGTGTTGTTTATGTTCGGCAACCATTTCTTAATTGACTGCCATCTTGAAGTCGTTCTGACGACTAAAGTGTTTATGGTTTAATATGGAACACTTGTTTAAACGTCATTTCTACATATGGGGATGATAATGGACTATAAGTGTAGTGCTTACAACGGTCAAATACAAAATGAAACATCAGTTTTTTCTCAAGAGAGATTTTTATAATGGCCTGTGGACAAGTTATTCTTGGATTTAAGATTTTAATTTCAAGACGAGCTGTCTCAGCAAGATAAAAATGTTTTGATATTTTGATAGTTGTGATGTATAAACAACACACACGCACCACCCTCACACTCACACCCACCCCGTTTCCGTTCAAAGATATGTTCCCGACGTTCAGCGTCATGATCGACCGGTTTGGTTACGATATGTATTTGCTTGTTTACTTACGATGATTGCGTATCTCGTTAGTGGGTGAGTATGTTTTTACTCCAAACCTACTATTATTCGGGCAATATCATTGTGGGCGACACTGGAAATCGAACAGGTGTCTTTAGAGTGGCGAAAATGATCGTAATCATGAATTGTGTTGTAGTGTGTAGAGACATGGCGCTGCTGGTTGGTAGGAGATAACTCTGTCTTCACTCGCGACATGCCCTCGTCACATGGAAAGCCGGTGAGAAGTATCGATATACAACCTTAAAAATTGATAGTGTTCCAAATTATATGTCTTCTAGTGCGGTGCTGTCGTCTTAACTATCTGTGATCCTGTCTCCATCAAACCAATCTAGCACTGGCCACACATCCGCATAAACAACTGGAAATGATTTTAATATTCAGCTGGACTCAAGCCAGAACGAGATTAAGTTATCCATTCCTTTCACCAAATAGGACATTTTCATTAGTTTTTCATCTGCTAATGTGAACTATTTCTCTATTTCATTACTAACCTGAAAACTTTCACGAAAAGCATACTTCGTGTATTTTTCTTCTGCAACAGGTAAATTACGTGGTTTAAATGTCCGTCATGGCACCTAGCAGGCCTGTGTTCGACAACCTGGCTGCCATTGGGTAACCTACACGCACGTATTTTAACATATGCTGAATACATGTTGAAGTAGTAGAATAGTAGAGTGTTTGCAAAATTAATTCATTCCAACTTTATACAGAACATCTCTTTCAGGTTTGTTTCAACTATAACCTTCACGATCGCGTCGTTACATGTACTGCTTTGCGGGCAAAGAGAGATATATCACCATCCGCATCCTTCCTTAGGAACGTCACTGAATAACACGAGTATTTACGAATTTTATCATTCAAAAATGTCCTTCGGTTTTAAGAAACACGAAAGTCCAACGACTCGGTTGGCAGACTTGAATGCAGATTTCCTAGAAACGAACTCGTTCTAGCAACAAAGCTAAACGCCCCGACTTCCAGCTTGTTGTCTCCTGTCTCGTTCCGACTCAACGTTCTATAAGTAAGGTGTTCTGATAATAAAATCTCCGACGACGTGACGTCATGCACGTTTAAGTAACGTTGGGGGAGGCTGATGCGAGTCAAACGGGTTAACATGTACGGTCCAAACAAATGTGAAATGTCAGCCTGACTATGTAGTTCAAGTGTTATTAATGAATGCTTACAATTGCACTTCGTCTCGTGAGCCCAACTGGTTGGCAACACCTGAAAGCTATTCCCTTGGTGACGCACGTGCCTGCGTTAATTACCAACGTTATCGTCGTTTGATCTAAATAGTTTTTGAAGACAATCTTTAATCACAAATAAATAATTGTTTGCACGCAGTTTACGTGTTAGTCTACAAAGGAAGCTCGTTCTTATCAGCATTTCCCCGTCATCACGACTTGAAAACAACGCCTTAAGCATAAATTCAAAGTTTTACAGACTTATATATTTGCTTAAGCTAGTGAAATAAGGAGCCAAAGTCGTCCAAACAACCGCAGCGCAGAGTTACCTCCCTTGGGCATACCAGAATCTGATGGCTGTTGGCCCTGCCCTTATCACGGTGGTGTTTTTGTCAACACCACCCATACTCGTTGGTATCACCACAAAGTTAAAAGTGTGAGGCCTACATAACCATGGGCCTCTTCCCACATAAACCTGACTCACCGTGAATTGACTGGATTACGGTTAAAGTAGCAGTAAAACCAACTCACTCCATGAGATCAGCATCAGCGTAATATTTCCTAGCCGCGGCTGTTTAATTACTTGCGGTATTTAGGTATGGGCTTGACACACAGAAACTGATTTATAGATAACACTGTCTACCGGATAGATGAAAGCATACTGAAACGAAGACCGGTGAAACGCTGAGGAAACAAGTACCATTAAAGTTTTAAAAGATGGAGAATTTTATGTTTCAAATGTATATTTTAAAGAATATGTTTGCTTAGACTTCATCACCTTCTTTGTAAAGTAAGACGCAAACATGATAACTAGGTCTCAATAATATGTAAACTGTACGATATTTATTTATATGTTCCAAAACACAGCTATGAAATTTCTATCAAATGCGACCCCATCAAAAACATTTTTGTTTTAGTTTCATTGTTAGCTACTTCAAAAATAATTGCAATCCATTTTTTAAAGTCCAAAATCTCTCAACACTCACAAGCAAAATATTTAGACTAAAAAATGTGTACATTTCTAGTTATCATCAACATATACACTTTGAATGGAGGACAGGCGTCCATCACTCGATTTCCACTCCGAATATTGGTCAAGGCGTGAACGAATAACCATGGTCAGATCATTTCAGTTACCACGACAAATCTTGGCAAACTAACAAAAATAAGTGACTATTCTATTCTGATATCATATGTTTCTCCTTGAAGAAAGAAAAGCATGAACCGTGAAGAAAGAAAAGGATGTAAAAGCTAACGCCACTTTGATAATATTTCAGTTGCATGTGGCAAGTTATCGTGGCGGCGATTCTGAACGAGTTTGAAGTTCCTTATGACGAATTCCACGATGGGATAACAAAGAAACATTTGATCAGTTGTAAATATATATAGTGTCACCGTAAACCCGACGACATCGACGTCTTTGTCGCCATGTGGTGCAATGACACTATCCACTGGCTGAATAACGCGGGGTTGGGGTAGCCAAGTGGTTAAGCGTTCGAGGATCCGGGTTCGATTCCCCTCATGGGTACGACATGTGAAGCCCATTTTTGGTGTCCTCCACCATGGTATTGCTGGAATATTGCTAAAAGCGGCGTAAAGTCAAACACACACTCTGAAAAGTCCAACACACACTCTGGCCCTATCGTAGTTCTGAACTGTTCAAGTCATTAATACTTACATAACAGTGTTTGGCAATCATATAAACTTGTATCCATGTATCTTTAATCTCAAACAAAAGTAATCATATCATTTTATCCCCGTGCTGCCTTCTTGCAGACCGGTTGAATTTAACTCAGTGCCCCAGTGATTAAGAAACGATTGTTTCCGCCACACAGTAAAGATTTATATATCCATGTTTTGTGTTTTCTTTGAGTCACATCCGACCTGATTATTTTCTAAAACGGAAGTGTTGTCGTGACTGACCTTTGGTGACCTTTGGTATCCTGTAAACCAGAAAATAGAGTGTGGTTTTACACCGCTAATACACAAAAACGTTTCCTGCACGCAGTGTACTTATGTGCAGAAACAAACTGGAATCATTGACGTGACGAGCCATCGCTAAAACCACTAGGGGAATGGGGAACGCGTTTGCCCGTCACGCCGCAGACCCGGGTTTGGATCCCTACATGACATACAATGTGTGAAGCCTCTTTTTCTGCTGTCATTGTCGATGCTACTGGTGGTACATTGTTGAAACGCAAAATATATTTAACAATAACTTCATTCCGAGTTATTTTGGAATGAAAATCAAGCTCTATGGATAGATGACTGACCATAGAACCTTCTTATTCGACAGTAGGTCTTGTATATTGCAGCCTGCAGGTGGGTAGCCTTACGTTGATCGCCACGCCAGGTCCTGAGTTCGATTCCCCAACGCGGATATCTTTCTTGTGTTCCCTACTTTACTAGAAAACTCCTAACAGCGGCGCAGAACAATACCCCCTCTCTTCCTCTAAATCCGGTAGCATCAATACCCTCATCTGTGAGTGCACATGTCCTCAAATAGAACATTCGCGCCTGACCCAGACCAGTTGACTTCTGTACCCTCTAACTCCAATTACTGACGTAAGGAACCATTTCGTTCTCTTAAAACTCAATTTCTGTGAAGAGAGGGTATACAGATTTGAGACAAAAGATACAAATAAAGTCTTCCGAGTCTCCCTAACAGGTGCGCGCTCAGACGTAAACACATATTGCAAAGGTTTTTACCATGTCTGACAGAAGTGCAGGCTATAGGTCGGGTGTGTGTATGCCAGGTTTCTTGTTGGAGTGCTAGACAGTGGCGGTAAGAGGACGAGTGGGGCGCCAGGATATACAAGTGCATGTGAATGAATGTTCTTTATAGCCAGGAATTTTCCAGTAGTGAGTGAGTGAATATTCCAGCAGTATCACCGCGGGGGACATTAGAAATGGGCGTCGCACACTGTACCCATGTGGGGAATCAAACCCGGATCTTCGGCGTGACGAGCGAACACTTTAACCACCAGACTGCCCTACCGCCCCTATTCCTCAGGGATATCAACGCAGCCTGTACACAATACACATTGGGGCGGACAAACCACTGACTGATAATACGATCAATTCCCAAAGCCGTCATAGTAAGATGGCGAACAATCAGCTGTCGTCATCGAGCCAGTTCTCTCTGTTCAGACAAGCAATGGAGTCTAGAAAACAACAGTAACACAAAACATTTGAGTCAAACCCATAAACCAGAACAATTCCTGAGATTCCCTCGCTATCAAATGAGTAGTTTACTCTTTAAATGGTCCAGACATTTAACGCTTGTGGCCTTAATGGACAGCAGCGACGTGGCACATTGCATGTCTTCCTAACCTGACCGCAAGAGAATTTGCAAAAAAGATCGATCACCGGATTGTATAGTTCAGACTTTTCACAGATATGTATTGTTCGAATGCGACTGACCGACATTAAACTTTTTAACAACAATCATGAATCGTAAAAACTCGCCTCTTTCCGTGACCTTCAAGAAGTTGCCATCCGGCTTTCCGGAATGACACAAGTAATAAGGAATGGCAGTACCTGGAACAACAGGTGCGGCGAAATAAGAAACGAAAACAAAACCGAACTCTAACCATCGAGGCCCTTTATCTGGGTTTCGTCTTTAGGGGACAACCTAGCTTTACTGCCATGAATGGGTATGCCTGGTTTATTCCTGCAAAAGTATATGCAAGGATAGATTTACTTTTTCAAACACCCATTCAGGAATCGACCCCTTGTCTAAAGATGGACAGACGAGCGCTTAACTAACAAACGTTCCGGTCGCCCTTTATCAGAATGAATCACGGCTGTCTCTCATTCTGAAACTTATTTTAAATGAACAAGACACTGCTATGTGCTTTCTAAGTTTAACCTGTTCTTATCCCGTTATCGCGTTCAATGACGTCATAGCTATTTTCAGAGTAATTTATATCATAACACCCGATCACCACCGAGGCCCTTGATAGAGAAAAGCAACAGTCCAAGGTAGATTATATAAATATAAACACTTCGGGTTTGATGATGTAACTGTCTACAGTTGTATCGAAGTATGTGTTGAAAACATTTATAGTCGACGATAATAGTAGTGATTATAACACATATTACACATGTTAGATGAATCAAGCTGTAATACGATTTTCATTCTCAACTCCCTGGGGAACCTAAATACCAGTATATAATCAACAGAGTTGTTTCTGAAATACAAATTTATTTGAACCTGACGAAGTGAAGGTGATTATATTTTGTATATATGTTTAAAGATTGATTTACATCTTGGGGATGGTTGCAGTAGTAAGGGGTGTTTGTTTTCGGGTTAATTAGTAGTATCATTATTATATTATTGTTTATTGTTTTTCTCAAATGTATTTGAGAAAAACCGTTTCTCATAAAACAAACTGAAGCAATTATTCTCCATGTCACATCATATATATATTACACTAAAAAATATACCCATTTTCTATTTTTTACGTCACAACTCCTTGTCGGGTTTTGCATGCGGCACAGTTTAAGTACCCGCATTACCTTTGTACTTTGATTGACGGCAATAACAGTTGCCATGGGAGGGCTTTCAACTCTTTGATGAATTTACATCAAAACAAAGACCGCCACGGGAAAAGGGATGGGACAAGAGTAATTATCATCAGCACATCATCTAAATCACTTATACAGATGTATAACAAACGATTGATTTATCATGAAACAAATGAAGAACGAAAGAGAGGTGATCCGGACGGCCGAGACCTCGGAGTTACACTGCAGCTGCTCCGACCGTAGCCTCAAAGGAGGCGGAGGAATGCCAAGAATGCTGAATGTATTACTTCGGTAAGTTTGGCCTACTAACCTCCAGTCAACATTGCACATGTTTCGGGAAACACGTGGAAAATGGATTAAAACAAAAAGACTCTTCAAATATTTTCAAATAAACGTTTGTTACATATTTGTGTGTCAATCCAATTAGACATAACCAAAGAATGCGGTAACTGGACTATGTTACTACTGCATGAAGGTTGTGTTTGTAAACGTCGATGTCTTCCTGGCTAAGATAGTTCCAAGTTAACAGTGGGGATACATAAGCAATATTAAGCAACATTCTTGCGACTAAACAAGACACCGATCTAATGATAGATCTGATTATGTGTGTAATTTGGCCACTCCTGTGGCGTGTTGCAGCAACTTCAGCGTCCACGTCCAAGATAAATACAGCGCGCCTCTTACACGAGAAAAGGTCACCATGCTACAAGGTAGCAAAACATTGGTGGGTCTACTTTCAAAATAAACACACGTCCTGATAAAAGTGGAGCTAGCCATCGATGTCAACAAGCATGCAAACAACGGACACGTGGAAGGTGACGCTCACGTGCAGGTTGCTTCTAGTCTGATGTCATGCATGTTATCAAATGTCGTCTGCTGTCATTCAACTTTAAATTGTCGTCTGCTAAACCCCTAGGAGCGGATGCTCCACCCAGTTCAGGTGGTTACTGAACGTATCAGATTACACAGCAGACTAACTTCGGTGCAAAATAAAAACAATCTTACTTACTTTGTTCAGTGGCCAGTGTTCTCACAACTCCCATTAAAACAGGAACTTGTGGTCACAAATCCACATGACGCTTGATATGAACACAGGCGATCAGGCTGCACCATTCTTAGACGACTGGATCTTTGGATTCCGCAGTAGGAATTCCTCCCTGTGTACAAATGTAAACCGAACGCCGTGCACTGTGTATAGCAGGATTCCTAGCGCATTCTCGCTTTCCCTACTTCCCTAACTAATCCACGTCCCTGGGTTGCATCTTCCCGCCTTTTACTTCCACTATCGTCAGCTTGACACTTTCCGAAAGAACCTTTGTCAAAAAATGTAAAAATTAAACTATCCGACACTTGTTATTGTTCTGGCGGGCTAGTTATGGAACCTGACGAAAGCTTTTGTCTAATGGAGTATTGATACTGAAGATAGTGTACAGCGCCATACTTTAGCGGAACAACTTGCGCCGACGTCACAACGGGACGGACATATATGGAATTGGTACGCTAGGCCGCGGTTTGCCACTCGCCGCACAGAGCGGTAGGCGAAGTGCTGGAAGAGACGAGAGCCAAGCATCGCACTGTAGGATTAGATTTCATCGCAAGCTGACGGCTCTAACAAGGGAGGTAACTCTAATCTCCTATCGCTGCCACCAGTTCTGTTACTTTCCGGTGTTGGTGTCTAGCTTCAGATAACGATGGTATGGCCAGCATCTTGCCCAGACCACCTAGTCGATCCCACGTTGGGAGTTCTTTACAACTGACCACACAGATCAATGTACGTCTAAGCGCGGACCTAGATTCAAGGTCGACTCAACGCCAAGTTTTCGGCAACATCAATGGAAAGACATCACAGTGATGACGTGCCATAGTTAGCGCGAGCAACCAGTAGTTAACCTTAGTGAATACATACTCATAGAAACAAGTATGGGAACACATGAAAGTACAAATGTTCCTTTATTGTTTTCCAGGTTTCTTCACAAGATATGTATTTCATTGTAGGTGAAACCAGGGGCAGGGGATCGCGGGTCCTAATACAGTTGCGGCCCTTAATCGTGCCAGGATCCTACGACCGTGGCTTCTACCTAGTTGCCGTGCTTGGTCTGCCGTTAATACAACCTCGATGTTGGTGATTGTTCGAGACCCACGTAGCTCCCGACTTCCTCAAACATTAACGGAAACGCTATAGTATATTACGTACAATACCTGAAGAAGTGGTCGAATCGACGAGAACCCACGACAATTTGTTCCCAGCTAACAAATAAACAATCATAACCATGACAAATATGGAATTCTAACCAACCATGAAAAGCTTCTGGTCGGAGGGACGACTGGACTAGCGACTGCGTACCAAAATAACTTGGACGAATTTATTTATTCATTTTTCAGATACTACTTTGTGAGTTACGATATAACAATTCACCGTATATAGTAAAGACAGAAGAAGCCCAATCTGCAAACTAGTTTGAAAATATAAGGAATTCCGTTACTTCAACTGAATGAAATTTAATTAAAACAACAAAATACAGATTTAGTATGTGAACAATCTCTCAATAAAACTTATAACAAGTCAATAATAGGATTATCACATTTAATACGTTGGATGCCAATGTTATCTGACTACAATTTATTTAGTTCTGGAAAATATGCAGTGTTCAAGAATGACGACACTAAGAGAACTGGATCTTCCCCTAACTATAAATTTAAGGGTAGAGAGTAAAAGAATGAATGACGCGAAAATGGTTTCGGCTTCATGCCAAAGATGAGTTTCATTTAATGCGCGTGCGTGAGCGTGTGTCTGCTTGTACAAATCCGAATGTTAACCGGTCCATTCGGAGAGGCCTATGGAGACATCATGCTGCTCTTATTTATTTATTTATTTATTTATTTATTTATTTATTTTTTTATTTTATTTTTTGTTTTGTTTTGACATATATTTTTTTTTCAACTGGTTATTTCGGGTTATGTCTTTGACGAAAGTATAAAAACATACTCGTGGATAACGATATACTCTCCAGACCGGGAGTAACACACCCACACTCCAGGCGAACTGGTTCCCATGTAATGTCACATAAATTATCGCTGCAGATATTCCGGCAGCAATTCCTTGACATATTGTATGAATGAAGATCCGAGTAATTCTAAATGTTGTCTCTGTGTAAGAGGTATCAATCACTTCTGACATTTCCCCTTTCATAAGCGGCGTTATATCGAGGCGAATCACTCGCAGATGTTGGCATAGACTGACATTATCAACAACTATAACATCAGTGTTTATGCATTTACCCGGCATTATGAAAAGTGATCACGATGACCTTTCAACTCATTGTAATCGGTCTCCTTGGTTGCGCGACCAACGTGGTACAGCGAGATGATGATTTGAACCCTTTGTCATGCCGATAGTGTCCCGTTACTATTTGAATTTCGCCTTAAATGGTTTGAACCAACACGATTTGATGATTTGTGTAAGTGAGTATGATTTTACGCCGACTTTGCCAATATTCCCACAATATCAAGGGGGGAGGGCACCAGAAATGAACTTAACACACTGATTGAGAACCGGGTCCAGAGCGTGATGAGCGGACGCTTTAACCACTAGGCTATTCCACTGCCCCTGACGAACTATACATTTTGGAAGGTTCACAAATGTCTTGTGGCTGTTACGACCTGTTATTATGGCATGCCTTGCAGGATTCCTGAGTATGTGTCTTGTTTTGCGTTTAAATGTTATGTTTACGTTTGTTAAGTAATAAAACTTGTCGGCGGTGTGAAAATAGATACACGTGCTGTTACACATGCTGAAAATCATTAAGAATCTTTATCTCAGAAACCTGGCTGAGAGAGCTATTTTTCAGATTGAAACGGATGTGTTTCTGGAGCTACTGGTTATTCAGCAATGTGAGATGAGTTATACAGTCACAGCTTGACTAAGATTTAATATCTGAAGTTAAAACTTTTTTATTAGATTGTGTTTTAATATATCATAGAAATGTGCATAGAGAATTTCTGAAACTTCAGGAATCCCGACTGGTTTTTGTCGACTTATTTGGGATGTTTACAAGCGACGTGAGTTGAAAATATACATATGGAAATTAATTAAGCAACACCAAATTCAAAGACACATAAAAACTTAACAAAGTTTAACGAAGTAATTTTGATGATTGATTATTCAATTTTGATGTATTGACATACAGCATGAGCTTTTCATGGGTTGATATGACGCGCGTGAAGCTTGCACAGCGCACGTGCATTGCTTTAACCTCAACTTTCGAAAAATGCACTTTTTCCCTGGGGTGTTTACAAGCGCAGGTTGTCGATTGCATTCGGTTTTTCATTCATTTCAATGTCATGGCACGTAGGAAATTATCAGAGGCCACTCGTTGGCAAATAATCGGCATGAGGAATGCTGGTATGTCTCTAAGACAAATCGGGACTCAAATCGGACGACATCATTCCATAATTTCAAAACTTTTGAAAAAATACCGGGCCACTAATGAAGTTAAAGACCTGCCTAGACCAGGAAGACCCAGGAAGACCACAGTCCGGGAGGACAGAGCTTTACTGAGACTTGTACGGCGCAGGTCCTTCGACTCGAGCTCTCGGTTGAGACAGGAGTGGCTTCCAGGGAGACCCATCTCGAACAGGACTGTTCGGAATCGTCTGAAAGCTGCAGGATACCGGGCAAGGAGGCCAATCAAGCGACCCAGACTGTCTCCAGCCCATAAGGCAGCCCGACTGGCCTGGTGTAATGACCGTTTGCACTGGAACATTGCCTCTTGGAGGAAGGTCCATTTCTCAGATGAGAGCCGGTTCTTGCTGCACATGGTGGACGGTCGTACTCGGGTCTGGAGGCAGAGGAACACAGCAATGGCTCCACGGAACATCCAGGAGACTGTGGCCTTTGGGGGAGGTTCCGTTATGGTATGGGGGTGCATTTCCATGAACTGCAAGTTGGATATCATTACCATCCGTGGCAACCTTAACGGTGTTCGTTACCAACAGGAGGTTCTTGACAGGGCTGTGGTACCTCATTTTGAGAACCATCCTCTGGCAACGAGACCCATATTTATGGACGACAATGCTAGACCTCACAGGGCGCATGCTGTAAATGATTTTTTGCGGCAAAATGCAATTGACAGAATTCCATGGCCTGCCATGAGCCCTGACCTCAACCCCATTGAACATTTGTGGGACTTTATTGGCCGTCGTGTGAGGCAGAGAGACCCACCAGTCCATAATCTCAACGAATTGACGGCTGCCCTGCATGAGGAGTGGAACAGGATCCCCCAGAATCAGATCCGGAGACTCATCCAAGGAATGAGGAGGCGTCTGGAATCGGTGGTGCGTGCGCAGGGAGGACACACTAGATATTGATGAAAGTCTGTGTGCAGACTCTCAGATGACTGTTCTTTCTTTCCATGTGACATTTGTGTTAATACACCTGACAACAACGTCTGTGGATGAATAGTAAATTGTGTCCATTTTTTCATGAATTTAAGACAGTTTTAAGAATTTGGATTTCGTTGCAATAAAGCAAAGTCTTGATACTTTTTCCCTTTAAGTTGTTTGTCAGAGATCGTCTGTTGAATAAAAAAGTGTCAAACTATATCAACCCGGCATATTTTGATTGTCAGAACACTTCAAAGTTGCTCCAATAGAAAAAATTGGGGTGTTGCTTGATTAATTTCCAGGTGTATAGTTACATGCCTTTTCAAGAACAAGATACATGTATTGATCTACCCCTCTGGGGATTTTCATGTCACTGTATCATTCTGCTCTTACTTCCAGTCCGGTCTGTATATTTGACCAATCGCGCTACAGCCTTGACCTCAACCAAAGGTCGGTTGATGCTGTTTTAAATATTTTCTGGGTTAGATTCTGAAATAAATTTGATTTGAATTATACATTATGCGTTATGTTTTGAAGAAAGAGACTCATTGGAGAGATATTCTTAGCGACGTTCTAGATAAGGTTTGAACATTGTAACACCACTTCCAAAGCTAACTTAGCTATGCTCAAACGGTGTCGCCCGACAATGAACGCCATAAGGTCTTACTGACTAAATCTCAACATCATTGGTTTCCTCGTGTATTTAATGATCAGCCTAATAACCACCAGTTTGTCTGTCCCAGAATCGATCATTCCAAGCCGCCGAGTTAAAGCTGGGGTATTCCTGAGTTTGATATAAATTAGTAGACGAACAACAGTCTGTATGTTTTGGAAGGAGAAGCTGGAAGGTGTTTAGCCTATCAAGGAAGGAGAATATTTAATCTGCCATACAGAGGATTCGTTGGGGTAGTCTAGTGGTTAGAGCGTTCGCTTGTCATGGGTTAGATACCCATGTTTGGTATCTATTGCCGTAATGAGGCTGGAATATTGCTAAAAGCAGTGAAAAACCATACTCACTTGCGCACTTTCCAGGAAAAGGCCTGTTAGGCCTTTATGGCCTACAAGTAGTGAACAAACAGGTCCATCCTTCACTGGTATATGTCGGTGAAAGAAGACAGTAGACACTAATTTCAATACTGGTTTATTAAGGCAGCGACAGTGGATCCCACCCCTATTAGCCAGGTTGAACTAACAGAGGATATAGCAAAATATACAATCTGTTTCAGCAGTGGAGGGGTTAACAAGATGCCATTAAATACAACCATATACACATATGTACACCAAGAACATGAATTATACAACATGAATAAGGCTTCTCTTTGTAAATATCGAAAATAAACCCACAGACTGCACATGTATACATGTTTCAGGGCCATGATGCTGATGCGGAAACTGTACGGATAATATTAACCCGATCAGATACAATTTGCATTGTGGGATTAATGCGAATGCAACGAAACTATAAAGAGAATACACAGTCAAATAAAACAGACAAAACTTCATAATTATAAGAAATTACAGATCGTTTGTAGCATTCCGTATCGTGATCATTTACCTCCCTCTCCGACACAGAGAATCCGAAGATGACTCAACCCTTGCGCCGCCCCATCTATCATTAATTGCTTCATGGATTTTAGACTCGAAATTGAAATAGAAATATTGGAAGTGAAATATCATTATAAAATTTGTTATTGTCTTCTTTTCGTGCCCCTCCAAATTGGCTTGCACTCATTAAATTAAAGTACAGCGTTAATTGTAATTAGGACTCATTTGTGAATATTATCATTAAATCTCGTGAGGGACTTTAATAATTGTAAACAGCATGTGTAGGTTTCAAGCTTCTGTCCGAAAAACATCTCCATGAACGTATAATATCCGTAGTAATGCCATATATTTCCTCTTTTAGTTAAGAAACGGTTGGTTGAAAACTAAAGGCTGACAATAATTCTCACAATTTATCACCCTAAGATTACAAATTGGCATGTGTCTGAAAACAGGTTAAAAATTTGCGTTGATCCGTATTACAACAGATTATACGCATGCCTAAATATTACGCATGCGCTAATGTCACCATGGAGACAGCGGTCCTGGCCAGTCGGATACTCTGGTGAGATCCGGTTTAGGGATAGTTTCAAGCGGGGACAACCTTCCTGACCGCATCGGCATGGCAGACATAGCTCTTCCGGTTTGCTGCAGCTCTGAACAAAATGCATAGTAATGAAAATAATTTTCTAACAAATTCTATTTTGCGTTGTATATGTTTAGGGAATAAAATCATTGGACACGAAACACATAATATTTTCGTAAATACATAACATTATTTTTAATATTAAAGGCCATTGAGTCCTGATGAAGTACTATGATACGAAAAAGAAATGGTGATGAAAACAATTGTTTTAAATAATTTTTGATTACATGATCATTTAACTTCTATAACCGCCCACTATATCCATTAACTGATAAATAAATCCATGTGCAGTAAAAATATCACATACATAATTCGCCTAAGACATATATATCTAAGGATAATAAAAGTTGTTCAAATGGCTTATGTAAGTTTCTATCTTTTGAGTTATACTATTTTGTTGTTTAGAACAAAGATATGAAAGTGTGAGTTTCCTGTTTAACTACTGCGCACTGACTGCCTGATAACTGCCGCTGATACTAATTCTGAGTAAAGTTCTTTGTTGAAACTTGAAACAAAGTTTCTTTCTCTCTCAACACGTTAATTCTTGTAATTTAGAAATTTGAAAAAAAACATGGTTATCAGTAATCACATTTAAAATATAGATCATACTGCCAACCCGGCCTTCTAGTTTTGTTACTTCACACACACTAACATAATTTAACTGTGAAACGATCAGATTCCATGATTCAACGAACACCCTGTAAGGTACATGAGCACCGGACAACAACAAACACATCAACAATGAGAGACACATCCATATAAGATGGTAACGTGTCTATAAACACAACAAAAGCATACAGATGCAACAATCAGAAACACGTGTAACACGGCCATGTGATTACGAAGACAACACGTGAGGCGCGGGTGCTCCCAGGGGTGGTGTTGGCATTGGTGCTGTGCAGAAATTTGTGACTGAAGTGCTGGCCGGAACGACTGGCCGTGAGCATGCGCGTGATGATGGTTTCGGTGGCCTGTGATTGGTTGGTTCCTGGTAGGCATCAATCAACCTACCAACCAGTTCCCTGTCTGAAATATAACCAGGTAGGAACATCGGCATCAGTCCTATTTTGACCCAAGTTTTTAACTGTAACCTCGCCATCTTGAGTTAACATTCATACAACGTTTGATTATTTGGTGTTTAATTCAGCACTCAACAATATTCCAGCTGTGAGTCGGCGGTCTGGACCAGACAATCCAATGGATCAACAGCATGAGTATCGAGCTACGATCTGAGGTAGCATGGCATGTGTCAACCGAGTCAGATAACCTGATCACCCGATCCCGCTAGTCGTCTCTTACGACAAGCACGGTTTGCTGACGATCAATTGTAAGCCGGAAAATTAATTCTTCGTGGACTTTCGCCTGTAACTGATTACCGGCATGTTTACAAAAGGTAACCTCCAGGAACATCGGTCCGTTCTGAAAGCACTTACATGATATAACCAAGTAAATGGATTGTGTGCACTCGAATCTCATTCTCAACTCCGGAGGATAGTATTTGCACATACATTTTATTGTAAAAATATTACATACCCAGATATCAAAGATCTTAAAACGTGTTATGAAACTGTTGCAATAATGTGTGAGATAAATGGGCACTAATTTAAGGGCCTAAGTTTTAAGAATCTCCATACTTTGTTCTTTGAATTTAAAATGTTCCCACCATCTTACTTCATTTTCAGTACATTCAAATCCGAATACAAAACATGTCTGTACATGATCTAGCAAATCATCAAGCCATAGCTAGTACTTTAAAGCTTACAACATCCAAAGTGCTGTAGACGTAAACGTGCTCAAGGCAAACTTCAATTTCACACAAAAATAAAGCACTGCAGTGAGGAGAGTGACCTCCCTTGGTGAAACAAAATACAACACGGTTATCTTCCTTACTCACCTTCACCTGAAGATCTCTCGTAATATTTTCGGAGCGTCTCTGCGCCCAACTTCTTGCCGATGTCTCGGATCTGGCGAACGACCGTACCGGCGTTCTCGTTGTAGTGGCGGTCGTACGTAGTTCTCGACTTGATGCTGTTCAAGTACTGGTTTGCTGTTGGAACTGAGGTCACACGGGTATGTGTCACAACATATGTTAGGAGTAAACACTGATCTAGGGTATGGGTTTGTTGTGGGAATATAGGAAATACACAACATGTAAGGGTATCTCTCGATGACAAAAAAAAATAGTCCCGTCAATAAACATGACACGTAGCTTTAGTAACCTCTGTGCTGCTCCCAGTATGCGGGTTTAGTTTCAAGTCTAATTCAAAAATGTTTTAAGGGAGGGGCAAAGAGACGCGCTAACCGTATCTACATTACACTACCTTCAGATAAAGATAAATGATATGCTTGTACAGCAAAGATGGAGTGTATTTGTGCACTTTAATTCATTAGAATTAAAGGAACTAAAGTTTTGAATTCAATGTTATAAACGAAAATACTGTGTTGCCTAACTAGTGCTAGGATAACTGCCCATCTTGAGTTGCCTTTTCTTAGTAGAAAACTCGCAAAATTGTATTTCGTTCACATGAGCCCTCTCTTGTCATTCATGTCGTACTGAAATGAATAATTGACTAAAGATATATGTATCATAAACAAATAATTAACTCAAATATACTCAGTCACACAGTTGTGGATTTCTGGTTCTTCTCACAGAACAGTATCACTTAAACATTTATGTTATAGCGTCAATTGCGGGTTTTTTTGGTGTTTTTTCTAAATAGTTCATAGCTTGATCCGATTTCTAGACTGGTACGAATATTTTCATACATGATAATTCTTAATACTTCCACAAAACGGCTCTTTAAAATAGAGTACGGTTTAATATTTACTGCCGCTTCGAACGATAACTTCCCCAACACTCCCTCCCTACACGAAAAAATGTCGGGGTCATTATGTCATTTATCATGACGTAATTCTGACAGAAACAGGACTGCACTGAGGACAAATCCGACATATCCTGGTGAAAGGCGATTTGCCATCGGCTTATTGAGGCATAATCAGAGAAGTATATGACGTCACAGCTATACGCAATTCAATCACGACATTGGAGCTGAATTCTTTACGACAGCGATACGAATCGGATTACGGCAGATTGAGAAAGTGGCAATACAAAAGAGGTAATCAAGTTAATAAATGCCGCGATTTAACTGCCATTGTATAGGAGATGTTTGGATTAGGATATCGATTCATGAAAGTCAGCTAATCTGATATGACCCCAAATCGGTCTTACGGGTCTCCGTGGCAAGGGCTGGGGTAATGCGCTGAGTCAGTTTAACAGGTGAGAGAGGCAGGCTTAAATAAAGGATAAACAGGTTACGACACAATGCTGCTAATGCACTGCAGACAATCCCTCGTCCAACGAGTTAAGTTATCTTGACTTACATGGCTTATTTCATGAAGTGTTATCTTCAAGATACGGATGTAGAAACGAAGTTGATGTTTCGCTTTACCAAGGGACTGTGATTTATGACAGGGGAGGGTGGCTGAGGGGTATTGAATGTATTATTATACTGAAAATACCACCACCACAACCACACACACCCATTCCCTTGATGCTTGCAAGCTTTTACAATTACCCCTTCCTGCAATGTCCTTCTACAGTCCGTGGTCGTTCCGAAGCATGAAAGTCTTATTTATAAACACCCAGACCAAGCGATTGCCATTTTATCAAACTACCGTCCCTTGATTCCTACAAAACATGGGCTGCTTAAGACCAGTTCTATCTCGAATCTTTGCGAGTGTCCGGTAATGAGTGAATGGTAACTTACACGTTTGTAGATCCATTGACAAGTATTGGTAGGAAACACGGTACATATGGCCAATATTTAAGGTAATCTTGACACAGGGTGATGAGTGATGTTTTCGGGACATATTCACTCACGAACACTGAATATGTCCCCTTTTTTCGTGGGATTGGAGAGGGAGGGAAAGTGGACACAAGCAACCAACCCGTTTACCCTTTTGTAGCATTAAACCATTGACGAATGAACACTTTGACCACTAAGCCTCCCAAAAGCGCGATTGGGGATTTTGACAAGCTAACAATCACTTACTCCCGCCGTTGGCTGCGAGCTGCTTCTTTTTGTTACTTCCGTATCTCGTTGTTGGAACTCGGAGCTCATTCTGCGGGGCAGCGCCTTGGTAGGAGTACCGCTGTACGGAGTCTAGTGTGTATGGTATATTTTCCCGCCAATCTCCCGGAAGGTTGTATGCGCTTCGTACCTGAAAACCTGTCGGATAACAGAAAGTAGATGAGCGTGGCAAAATTCCATCAATATCGATGGACATCAAGTAGTGTTCCAAGGTATCTTATCAACGTTGGGGAACACGTGTTTTCCGCTAGATCATAGAACGGCTCAGCGACTGCGCCATCCACCACCCACCTTACATAACATTTACGAAAATACCTTTTAAAACGTCCCTGCCGTTGTATTATTTTGAGTGAGGGGGTACCAGAAATGGGCATCACACATTGAAACCACGTGGGGTATTGAACCTATCGAACATTTCAGCCACTAGGGTATACCCCTATTATTTGGAAAGAGACAGGGTTTTTATATATTGAATATTCGCTTAGCAGCGGGAGTACGTTATACCCTACCTAAGGATCGCACAGATGGATATTATTGATCTCCCTACCTTGCGGTATACCGAGGTAGTCGGTCTGGTATGTGGAGGAACAAAGTCTCTTGTGAACCTGGTTCAGCTTCTCGTTCGTCACTTCCTCTGCCCATGGCGTCACATCCGGCACTGGATTTTTGTTAGAAGGGAACCTCCAGACCATGAACGCCTTCATAGAAAGTGTGATAAATCAAATATCAAGTCCTTTAAACTGTCATAAAAACGTATATGTTATAGCACTAACAATACATTTATCAGATTTCCCATGTGCAGAATGCGTCCATTTACATACCCAGTATTACGACACTGAACAAAGGGTGTTTAATTCAGTTATAAGGTAAAGTGATGGATGAGGGGTTGACACACACCACATCCCCCAACCAAAAGAACACATACCCTACTGTCAGTGAAATATTCGTGTATATTGTCGCTTGAACACACAAACGCATGTACACACATAATGTGATGGTTAAATGGTTTCACTTCCTGCTCTGTAGGAGTCTTTATCCCTGAACAAATGGTATGTCGAGAAGCTGATTTATAAACTGTCCTTATTTAAGAAAGGAGGCTATGTTCTGTTGACAACTTGTGTCAAACTGAGAGTGAAACATTTCTTTTCTCAACTGCTAGAAAACTAGGGTAAATTCTCAGTCTATGAGCACAGGAAGAGATTTCGACCAGGGAGTAGTCTCCCTTGAAATCCTAACACATAGAATTGCGACAGGCTACGCAATACCTGGAAGTTCTACAAGAAGACTTAGTTAAAACTCGATAATGTAACACCCGGCAATTTGAAGACTGTCTACCTTTGAATGGGTTTGTTCTAGGATTCGTGTTCAGAACCCAAGCACAAACTCACATTTGAAGGGTGTGGGTTGTTTTTCCGATTCCCGGAAGCCGACCCGCTTCTAACAGGCTCTTGCTGCTGCTCTGACTTGACGCTGTACTCCATGTGGTAGGTGGTGTTGCCCACGGGGCCGCTAAGGCTGTAGGCGTTGGTGTAAGCCTGGGACGTCATGGGTCTGTGGAGACGTTAGCATTAGTTGGTGGGTGTTTGAATAAGGGACATCCACACTATCAAATGTGAAGGTGCAGTGAGTGAGTGAGTGAGTGAGTGAGTGAGTGAGTGAGTGGACGTATGTCCTTCAAAGTGTGACCGAGTCTGTCCCAAACAAACCATGTAAGAAGGGATCGAATTATGATGGCACAATTACTCAGGCCGTGGATTAGATACAGATGTTATAGATCACTATCGTCTAATTGTTTATTCATATAAACGAGACAAGGTAGCACGGTGGTTAAGGCGGGGAACGAGTGCTCGAAGATGAGCCGACCCCGTGAAGGCCCGGGATAGAATAGAACAACCCATGCTTGCCATAAAAGGCTTGCCATAAAAGGCGACTCAGCTTGTCGTAAGAGGCGACTAACGGGTGGTCAGGCTCGCTGACTTGGTTGACACATGACATCGGTTTCCAGTTGCGCAGATCGATGCTCACGTTGTCGATCACTGGATTTTCCAGACTCGATTATTTACAGACCGCCGTCATATGGCTGGAATATTGCTGAGTGCGGCTTAAAACTCAACTCACTCACTCACTCGAAGATCAGCGTTTCGAAAAAATGGATCGAAATATAGCACGGTATTGTAAGACGATGAAGGTACAAAATAGGACTGAGTATTAGCAAAAAAAACTGTATGGCAATGTACTGCGACACAGGTACCCGTATTGGGAGCTACAATATTTGACAGTGAGTGACATTAAATGTACATGCAGAGCCTATTTTCTACATATTCAAACTCAAAAAATATCTGTTCTGTTCTGAAAACAGCAATGTTTTGAGTAATTAGGGATTCCCTATTCATGTGTATATAATTACGATATAAAAATTACAATTTACAATAACGACATTTACAAGCTTGAAAAGCTACACTTTTTTGAAGTGCAGTCTAGTTTTTGTTCATATTTGTATGCAACATGTATGTTTGTGTCTTTAAAACAATTCTCTGTTCCGGTACCTGTGATGTCCATACTCTATTGTCTCGCACTTTTCATGTTAAGTTGCCATTAATTTTATAAAATAGAGTGTAAATTCAAAATCATTTCACGACTTAAACGTTTTGCTCAGTGACCTTGACACTGGAACATACGACAATCGCGAGATTATCACTTGATACCGTATAGTTTGAATGCCGCCGTTTATGAGCGTATCATTTAGTACCTTAGTGTTATCTGAACGCCGGATCTTGTGTATTATTAGCACGTTATAGGGGTCTGAAGCCGATAATCGGTTGTCGTTCTGTAATTAACGCCTTCACATCCCGTACGTGACCTTGTTTTCACGATAAGGTGAGAATACTTTCACATACTTCTAAGTTTACGTTGGGTCGTTCTGTTCTACTTATCACTATGGTAACTAACAGTATTCTGGCATCGGTTCCTGCAGTGCGCAAACACTGATGATCAACGTTAAGGCATATTTGGAGAATTGGGATCTGGAATATTTCCGAAAAAAATCTGTCAGACTGAGGAAAAATATGCATTTTTTGTTTGTTTGTTTGTTTGTTTGTTTGTTAATGTTTATGTATGCATCAATTGTCACATGAAGAGATTCTCAAAACTGTCAGTATGGTAATTATCCATAAAATAATCGGATATAATTGATGTTATTTTTCAGTATTATTTCATAACTTTATATTGATTAAGAAAAATTGATTTCTCCATTTCCTACATCCTCGCCCCAAACCCTTCCGCAATACATACCTGTAGTTAATCATTCTCATTATGTTACGTTTTGACGTTCACATCCTCCGTCACCAATATTGAATGTTTAGATTAAAAACATCGTTGCCTCAATTAGATCATGTGCTAAGATTATCGTTCTTTGGACCTGCGTTTCGACAGCATCCACATGTATTCTATCATGAAATATTCATTCGAAAAAGCAATGAAGCGAGGGGCATATAATACCGTCTACCTTATCAGCATGTTGAAGCCATTTCAACATTCAGAGGAACCAGTTGTTTATTTCAGACGGAGCGTGAGTACGGTTACCAATGAGAGTTATGAGTCAATAGAGGTTATTGAACTGCTCGAGGGGCTATGATTTTTACATAGATCAATAGCTGATCTGATGACAGGCCAGACACGGATCGATACAGAGATCGATATATACAACTGCATTGACACGTTCTGCTCAACCACGGCACACACCACAACATGGCCTCACGAAGAGTCGGCAAGTAATATGGCTGTGTCAAAAGCTCCTTGCAGTTTTTGTTTGAAGTGGTCCCTGTACAATAATGGTTACAATGCAATTCATGTCAGTTTCCCAAGCAAATATCACACGGCGTATAGCGTAGCAATAAACACATTCATACTGACGAATTGTAACAATTTATCAAAATTCACAACATATTGTCTATACAGCCCCTAAACAATAGAGGTGGTACAACTACATGCACATATGTGTTGACGGTTTAGAATTTTTCTTTCTTTTCTTTTTCATTGTTTTATGAACAGTTTCATCGTAAAAAACAGCAAAACCCAATATTGAGGTGAGTGGAAAAGGACAATACTAGTACAAACAAATAAAGTATTAGATAGTACTGAAGACAAAAACCGCCTCTGTAAGTCGTATTACTGCCCATACCGCCCAGCCAACGGTAAGTTGTCAGTGCATTCAGCACCATACGCTGAGGTCGTTGCACAATGCACAACAGCATACCAGGGGCCCTGAGAGGGTTTTATGTTAGAGTAACTACTCCTGACAAGGGTTTATGAGCCAGTAGCGGGGGAACGGCTATATGTCAAGTGCGTCCAAGCAATAAACTCCAAATTATATCTTTCATAATCCAATTACTTGAAGTAGCTATGGACAATGAAAGTACATCGTGGAAATACCATCTCAAGTTCGTTCGTTCGTTCGGTTAGGTGCTTTTAAGGTCGCCTTCGCCGGTTGGCATGTCGGGGACCCGTCTTTGTAGATGATTGGCGAGAGAGAGGTCGTTGAACGTTTGTTTGTAATACAATCATTTCGTCATTTCATTGAAGAGTGTCATATAAATAAAAAGGTTGGTGAAAACTGAACTGTATTTAATACTCCTAATGAACATGTTTCAAAACTCCTAAGGAATACTCCTATAATACTTCAATACGCCTAAGGTACATGCATGCTACAATCCAAATGTGAACTTTCTTTGGCGACCTTATGACGTGAATGTAAACAAACCATCTGAAAAATATTTATATTGGTATAAAACGTAACTGGTTTTTTGTATTATTGTAAACCAAAAGTCACTGTGTTCTGTAATCTGATTGGTTGAAAACACGATCAAATGGGATTTGGTTCCCGGAAATTGCAAGACTATTCGCTGCGTATTGACACGTAGAAACATTGCAAATAATTGTTTTGTTGCGTCATCCACAGTGTATTCCCAGGCTTAAAATACTCAATAACACCCTGAAATTGGCCAACACATGATGTTTATCTCCTAAGAAACACACCTCAGACGATGTACTATAGGACCTTTAGCTTTATGAGTACCGTAAACAAACATATTGATTTAATGCTGACAATTTGAATACTGATTGTGACAAAAATTCCGATTTGTAAAGTTCACATTAATCATTTAGTTCAGTGTTATCTGTTAAGAGTTGGCTTCCATTTGTTCGTTGCCAATCACACATAAACACCAGTTAACCTTTGGCTTCCAGTGCTTGACCTGCATCGTATTCTTACTCGTACATATATATGTTCTCTGACTCATTTCATTCATTCACCCGATGAAGGAGTAATGATATACTCCGAAATGTTGTGTTCCTCATAATAAATAAGTTGATATCCAAAAAACTCTCCTCCTTTAGTGCATCACCCCTAAGTGCCATTCAAAGACCGTTCAGGTCAAAACCGGAAATGACAAACTGTAAAGCACATGCCCACACGCACAAATGCACGTTCAGTATTTACTTTAGATAACACGGCAATTAAAGCCATCAATAGTTTATGTTCACATTTATCGTTTTATTCAAAACCGGTAATAACAAACTAGCAATGTACATACACAGATATTTATCTTCAATAGCCTAACACAGGTCGATTATATACTTCATAATATATATATGTTTGGGTCCACTTGGGATTAAGTAAACAAACGATATACCGTTGCCAAGATCTGCGGCACAACATGCACGTTTAACAAACTATACTGAATTAGCAGGATTATAGTAAACGTAGCGAAAAATCAAAACTCAGAAACAAAAGCTAAATCGATTAAGTCCTTCCTCTGTTTGTCGTCACTTCAGAAAAGGTGGTCTAGTTCGATTCCACACTAACGTAATATTTTCACTGCTAATACTGATAATATATAACGCAATCGTTTTCTTCATATAGCTGGTGTGTATATTATCTTCTATTGCCCTGTGTATATTAAAAATATTAACGTTTGTGTCGCCCTACGGATTTAAAATGATGTATCTTAATAGATCGACGCGAATATTGTATCTATAGGGGACAGGTGAGTTACTCACCTGAGTGCTCGGACCTCCGGGTCCCTTCGTTTGATGTACTCCCGCTTGTAGGTAGTTTTGTAAGGACTTAGTATGTCCCCCATACCTTCGGGTCCCCCTGTATGGAAAAAGTGAGCATTTATTCAACAATGCATGTTTCAGCGTTCATTGATAATTTTGTTTTTAAAGAAAGAAACAAAATCATTTCATACCAAACAGTTTTCATTCTGCAACAGTCTGTCTCTAGTCGCATGTGTTTGATTTCCACCGAAAAAAATACTGAAAACATCAAAGTCGAGACAAAACTGTGTCCAAACCTTTTATTTATTTATTTATTTATTTATTTATTTATTTATTTATTTATTTATTTATTTATTTATTTATTTATTTATTTATTTATTTATTTATTTATTTATTTATTTATTTATTTATTTATTTATTTATTTATTTATTTGGTTAAACGGAATTTTAATGTATTTGAAAGGGACAGTCTGTATCGTTCCCGAAACAAACTAGAATGTCGGCTCAAACTAAATCTAAAAAATGGCATTCGACATTGGGTAGCATACGGAACAAATACCAATGTATATGTAACTATTTACATTTTTATAAAATTCATTACTTTGTGATTTTCAAAGTTTCTTATTACTCAAAGACGAATAATGCTTCTTTTAATTAAGAATATAACTTGTATATGTTTTTATGCATCATTTTATGTGTACCTAAAGCAGGCATTGCTGTTTTGGGTCGGCGAACTTGTGACCTCTTCACCTCTTCTCCAAGTTTGATAGAAGTGATCAGCTCTAAACACCTGGCTTTATCGGCGACAGGTGCCCGGTCGTAATAGTGTTCCAAGTGCTTGACAAACGCTGGTGACAGGGTCTCTTCTCCCAACTGAAACGGTATTTCAAAACATGTATTTTGAAACAAAACACACGCTTGACACAAATGTCTATCTAACCATGTGTAACTTACCCGAGTGTCGATGTTTACAAGTCCCGTGTAGGGACTTTGTAATCGAGACATAACGTCGGTCGCCATTTTACCCAACAGCTAAATCCTATTAAGCAGTAAGTGTGCTACTGCTATTTCCCTACAACTAGTTATATTCTGTACACGGCGTCGGGTGGCTATTGTTTTGCACAGCGGGTAAAATATTGATTTTGGTGATATCGAATTACTTTACTAGCCATAACTGATAAGATAGCTGATTAACATTTCATAAACGAAATGTGTGGATCAGCTCAGCATTTTCAGCAATCTTCAGTTATCACTCAGTTAAGCAATAGACACACATGGCATCATGACATTTTAATAATTGGGTCAATATTTCACACATCTCCCCTAAAGTATTGCAGGAAATAAATAGTCCGTTAGATATATTGAATTGACAATGAATTAACTTTTCTTTTGTTTTTTTTCCGGGGTTTTATTTTTGTTGTTGTTGTTTGGTTGGTTTGGTTTGGTTGTTGTTGTTTGTTTGTTTATTGTTTGTTTGTTGTTTTGTTTTTGTTTTGTATTTATTTTTGGTTTGTTTGTTTGTTGTGGTTTTTTTTTGTTTTTTGGGGGGTGGGGTGGGGTGGGGTGGAATTCTTTTGTTATTGTATTTGTAATTCAAACTCTATTAGCTCTATTAACTCAATTAAATGAATTGAGCTGAAATTCCTTTGTCTCTTTTTTGATAAAATAGCAGTTGATTGCCATAACCATACGTGTAATCGTGAGAGAAAAGGTACTGGCTCTGTATCCACTAAAACACCTACCCAACCCCAAATCAGCCCAAACCAAAAACAACACCCAACCCCCCATAACTGCTATGACCGTATTGTGAAAGGTGTATTTTATCAACACCTATGTACTTGCTTGGTATAAGCAACGCATATGCTAATTGCACAAATTATTATCATTTATACATTCTGCTGAGAGAAGACAACAAACACATAAATATTCCATTATCTCACTGGAAGTCATTTGTTGGCTTTGCACGTAATTGGCTGAACGACTTCAGAATGAGATGAACAAAAAGCAACGTTTAATCAAAGTGTTTCCAGTCAGTCGCTTCTCATGCAATATTTACACACACGAATATAATCAGATCACACTCTCACGGAAATATCATCAAAGATTGATAGTCGTAAAGCAAATAGCACGCATGTTTCACGCAATTGATCGCAGATTGGCTTGAGCGAGAGCCAATCTGTGACGTCACAATCGTGTTGTCACAGGACGCTTTCTTGTCGTTAGGGGGCGGAGCATCTGGTCGCGATCGGTGACAAAAAGTAAACACTTGTGATATTTGGTGACAGTTTCATTTCCTCTCGTCCACGTTAAGCCACCTACATGGACGGTAGATATAATATAAAATACAGCAATAACTTACGATGTGTAACTAGCTTAGATATCCACTAACTTTCATCACGATATGTTGATTTATATTATATAACCGCAGGATCACAGTGAATGTACAATGGGTATATATCGGCTGTGACAGATGTTTGTATGAAACTACAGGTATGTGCGTGTTTCTAAGCGTGGTACTGGGATACACAAAAGTAGCTCTCTTCATTTATACTATGAAACTTTCAATACACAGACTATCATTTACAACTTGTATACTTACCAAGATAACAACGAATCTAGAGATGAACGCTGTCAGTATAAATACATAAATGCACGCAGTGAGACCAGTAACTGTGTGGCCGTGCATTCATTATAAACCTTTCTACTATTAATGTGTCCATTATACTTTATTTACAATATTTTATCTATGTGTCGATGTATGATTATTAGCACTGCCTCACTATTTCAAACATTAACTGGTGGGGTAGTTTAGTGGTTAAATCGTTCGTTCGTCACGCCGAAGACACGAGTTTGATGCCTCACACGGGTACAGTGTGTTCACGCCATTTTTTGTGTCCCCCGCTGTGGTATTGCTGGAATACTGATAAAAGTGGCGTAAAACTAAACTCAGCCTCTCAAACTGTTGTAAATAATTCGTCTACATGGCGCTTAAAACAGCTATAGTTAAAACATGTTTCATGGGATCACACTCTTTGAATTGGCAGTTGATGCTGTGAACTCTTCATAATATAAAACGACAACACGTGTGGGCTTTTCAAATCTCCGCGTAAAGGGCAAAACAATTGAAGAACCCCTGATACCAAGAAACGTAATACTTTTGCGTCTGCATTTTTTATTTAAAATTATTCAATCTGAAACACATGTGATTAGAACTACATTACCAGAATCATATCAGTCATACCAGACACTATAAAGTCAAACAGGCCCTCAAACACCCCCTCACCTCATTGTAGATGTATTGAAGCTGAGCTGACGTCATGTTGTCGGCGTTTGTCTGTCCGACCGTCGTCCGTCAGGGCCCGTGTTATACAATCCCGTTATATTAAGCAATGTTCCACCAGTGATGTTTAAGATATGTAGGCAGGTTGATATTTGTACTATTTGAAACTACGTGTGTTGATACTCTACCAGGCAACAAGATGGAGCGCAGATTAAATACCGTAGTTAACCCACTGCACGTTAATACTAAAGACATCAATCGATATAGGAATGTAATGTCAACCATGAAACTATTACAGGAAATTGTTGAAAAAATATTGAAATAGAAACGGTAAATATTTGTATCACGATCCCAAGAGAAATACATTTGGCAAAAATGTGTGTATTCATTTTCTAAGGAAAATTATAGAAATATTATATTTTAAATGGAAATATATCTAGTAAGTGGTCCTCAGCCAGCTGAACGTTGCATATATCGTTATTAGCCCACCCTGGTTAAAGTATTCGATCCTCACACTGTAGGTCTGCGTTCGATTCCCCATGTTGATGTCTGACGTTCCTCTACGTGATTATCCTTAAGTACAACTAGGGATAATCTACAACCTGTATATAGTCTCCCTGGTACAACTGATCTGAGCTGCGTAGAACCTCATTCACACTGTCGTTATATTCTTGCACGTGTAGCAACAACTGCCGTAACCAACACTAACAGCAAGGCACCCCACACACAATGAATATGCCTGAATATAAATGTCGCGAACCTTAAGTCACGAACACTTGACAAACCCGGGTAATATAAATCTGCATAAGCAGAAAAAGACCCTTCATCTCGTGATTGTCTTGCTCCCGCAAACACCGGATACAAATAACGTCGCACTTAAGGCCCCAGGACCCCAAGAGACTAGTTTGTCCAAACACTAAAAAACGATGTCAATCAATGATTAATCAGGCGTTAACAACTAAATATTATGAATATTTCCATTTCCATAAATCGTAATTCAATTGAACACTTGCTGTTTCTAGATTCGTTGATCAACTACGGTATACTTCGTCATTTGATTTATCGACTGTAATCTCAATCTTTGCGGTGTGTTATTGTTTATTATTGACGCATACGATATCGATCGAAAAGCATATCCCAGCAGTGCTGTTTTCCTATCGACTAATCATGCCGATGAAAGGCACCGAGTAAAGGGCAGAGAGAAACATATTTGTCTCGAAGCCCGAGTAGAGCAAACCGTCTGGATACTTTCTTCATACGGTTGATCACGCGTCAGAACTGGTAAAAAAAGCGATCTTTCAATCAAGCCTTTTATAACATTACCGCCTTTAAATCAGACCACTACCAACATACCGCCTTTCAGTCAAACCACTGGCAACATCCCACTTTTCAGTCAAACCACTGGCAACATACCGCCTTTCAGTCAAACCACTGGCAACATACCGCCTTTCAGTCCAACCACTGGCAACATACCGGCTTTAAATCAGACCACTGGGAACACGCCGACTTTCAGTCAAACCACTGTCAACAAAATGTCTTTCAATCAAAGTACTCTCAACGTACTGCCTTTCAGTCAAACCAGTGGAAACATGCTGCCTTCCAAACAAACCACTGAGAACATACCGCTTTTCAGTCAAACCATTGGGAACATACCGCCTTTCAGTCAAGCCACTGGTAACATACCACCTTTCAGTCAAACCACTGTCAACAAAATGTCTTCCAGTCAAAGTACCGTCAACGTACTGCCTTTCAGTCAAACCACTGGTAACATACTTCTTTTCAGTCAAACCACTGGGAACATACCGCCTTTCAGTCAAACCATTGGGAACATACCGCTTTTCAGTCAAACCACTGGTAACGTACCGCCTTTCAGTCAAACCACTGGTAACATACTTCTTTAAAGTCAAACCACTGGGAACATACCGCCTTTCAGTCAAACCACTGGTAACGTACTGCGTTTCAGTCAAACCACTGGTAACATACTTCTTTCCAGTCAAACCACTGGCAACATACTACCTTTCAGTCAAACTACTGGTAACGTACTGCCTTTCAGTCAAACCACTGGGAACATACTTCTTTAAAGTCAAACCACTGGGAACATACCACCTTTCAGTCAAACCACTGGTAACATACTTCTTTCCAGTCAAACCACTGGTAACATACTTCTTTCCAGTCAAACCACTGGGAACATACTTCTTTCCAGTCAAACCACTGGGAACATACCACTGTGGAACAAACCAGTGATGAATCCATAGCCAGTCGCCGACATTATATACTGCTCAACATTTGACAGAGTTACTGCGAGAGTTCATATTATTGTAGGGGCCCAAGTGGCCAATTCATCTGAGAATTTATTTCGCAGATGTAGGTGCAGTATCATGTGTGTCCGAAAGGTATGGTCGTGGGTTCGAATCTTATTCGACAAGGTTATGTTTCTGTTTGTCACACCCTGCATCGATGTAGCTATACGTAAGTGAAATCATGTTTAACGCGACAAACTCCACCTCTCTAGTAATTCGAGGATGGTACAGACAAACCATGCAGCGACTAAGAGCATGACCATCGATCCGATACAATGATGGGTAACCAAGTCACCGAGTCAAACAACCGAAAAGAATGGCTTCGGATGATACTGAAGGGCAGTATATATTCAAATCGGACAACTTTAAATGAGCTGCAAATCGGATAACTTTAATTAAGCTTCAGTACTGCTGGTACGACATTAAACAACACTCTCTCAACGAACATTTACTAAAAACCTCAACCATCTCTCGACCACTCAGTCTCACTCACTCACTCAGGCAGATATGTGAAAATGACGAGGCCAAAGTCGACTCATATCATAACCCTCCTGTTTCCCTATATCATTATGTATGGTATGTACCATGGTAGCATATTTACACGGCACCATTCAACGTTGACGTTAATAGCATATAAATTAGCGAGAGTAAACATGTGTGATATAGTTCATTATCACATACCTTTCGGCCCCAGAGCACTGGTATAGCGCTGACAAGTCAATTATCAACAGTGGCATAATCGGAAACCAGAACATAATCGCTCCTGTTTCTCCAACTTTAATTGAAAAATACCCTGTACCGCATGTACTGTTCGGAACTAACGCCTGCCGTGCAGTGCTAGTCCAATAAGTTACTATGTATCAGTTTATTGTGGATATTCAACGGTTCATTGTCAGAGGAACCAAACACTGACTTTCCGTTTCCTGGTCAAACCTCTCCTTTAGGTCTGTCCACCCAAAGGCGTATATTGAACGCACCCTTTGGTCCGCCTTACCAGTGAGAGTTCCAAAAGGTGTTAGAAGCATGTGATTAAAATTAATTTATTACAAATGTTATTATAAATTTATTATCAATGTTTCGTTTGTCCGCACATCTGCTGATTAGGACGTTTTAATTGATAATAGCACCATTCGGACAAATGAGGTTTCACTATACTGTACATAGGGCGACAAATCTAATCACAAATGATTTTACACCACGGAACTCTACTTGTTAACCCCAACTTGGCATGCGCATATGCATTGATATTTGCAACTATGTAAGCAGTGTGAATATCAATAGCGTATGCACCCATTGTGTATCTTTCTCTCTCTCTACATTAAAATATTGATGTATCCAGTCTCACATAGAACGATCACAAACAACACGTCTTTGTCAGTTCACAGCACATCCACGCTGTCATCTTGTACAATGTTACAAGAATTGCTGAATGGTAATAATACAGCTGGCACGATCAATGCTGTTACCAAGGTGGCCAGATTTGAAAAAAAAAGCAATTTAGTAAACAGTATTGCTAGAAGCTTTACTATAAAAGATGTAAGGAATGCTGAATTTCGACATGTAGAAATGCGTCCCTTAATCCTACTAGACACTTCGTGGTCGTGGTTCCTATCCCAGATTGACATGACTAAGGTTGTAGGTTTGTCAGCATCATTCCTATGCTTCCGGGCTTCATGAGCGTAGTGGACGGCTGGTGCCGTAGCATTTCCTTCCCACTCTAAGTTTACATACCATAACAGAAAATGTATAAAGGTGACATTATTTACTTAAAGAAGTATTTTTAGCATTTTTAGTCTGATTCATGGACCCGGAACCCTCATCTTTTCTCTTTTTCCATGCCTTTAATGTACTCCTATAGAACAAAATCTCAATCGGGTTCCTTTTCAATTCAATTGGGATACTTTCTTTCAATCAGAAATACGTAGAAAGAATGATCGTTAGTGTACACTGTTTGCACCACATATGTAACCTGAAAACCCCGACACTTGACGGATATTCATGTCCAAGAAATAATAAGCTAACAGGAAGTGATAGTTAAAAGAAACTGTACGTGAGTGAGTCAGTGCTAGCCGTGGTGCAGTGAAGGTTGCCTGTAGCAGACGCCATGTCGCTACTACGACGATACATGACATTGTTAAAAACGACCTTCAAGAAGTGAATCTATAGGTTAACGATCGGGAGTCATGATAACTGAGTATAGCGTGTATCTCTCTGAACGTCCTTTTTTAGGAGCTAGTCCAGTCCTTCACCTCAAAAGACTTTGAGGTTTCAGAAGGACTCACTGTCAGAAAGGTTTGACGGATAACAAAGGGTTACAACACATAGAAGACAAATTTCCATTCCATAACAGACAGTCCTTTGGATCGGTCTGGTACATTTAGTTGTTGTCATTTGTCACTGTGTGCTTTACACACACTGACACCGCTGTCTTGGAGTGAGTGCATTTGATTTACGCCTACCGCCTCCGTGGTGTAGACGTTAGAGCGTCCGAAGGTTGCTGGTTCGATCCCCGGACGCGCATACCAAAAAAACCCCAACCCCCCCCCCCCCCCCTTTATAATATGGTACTTGTTGGTCCCTGTCTGGCATGAATGGGAACAACAAGGACTGGTCGTCACGAAGTCAGTATAATGTGTCTGAGTGGGGTATTCATGGTATCTCAGTGAACTAGCACTACAAAACCAGTTTTAGTCAGGGCTAGTACAAGCAGACACACACACGCACACACACGCACGCACGAGCGCGCGCATGTACGTCGTGATATGAGCGAAATGTTCTTAGGCAGGGCTTACATTACGTCCTTTTTTGAACGTATGCGCTATGCATTGCGTTTTTGCTCTTACACTATATGCGTTAATGTGCGTTTTGAACATGCGTTATAAGTAAAGATGGCGGCCATAGCTGTGATGAGTATGGTGTTGGAGGAAGAGGAGGAATTCGAAGAAGAGGAGGAATTAATCACAACAACAGCAGTTTTGTGTGAATAGTATTATATGGTATATTACTTAATATTTATGAAAGTCATATACAAACAGATTATGCATTCTGGAGTGATAAACCATCCAATTACGAGGATTGCATGTTACATTCGCCTGTTTCGTTCAAGAAATTACAAAAACAACTCACCGGAAGTACTCACATGTTGGCAAAATACCTTGTTAAAATGTCGTCATCAAGGGAATTCCCTTTGCGTTTCAATCTGCGTTGCGTCAAAAACACAGCAAGACCTATTTTCAACGCAACGCAGCGCAGCGCAACGCATCCAAAAAAACGGACGTAGTGTAAGGTATAAATGATAAAACTACTGACTTGCGTACTTTACGCACGACGCAACGCAAGAAAAAGCGGACGTAATGTAAGCCCTGCCTTACGTACGATGTCAATCCTGATTTCACCTCGTCTATTATAACAATATTCCAGCAGTTAAGCACTGGGCACCCGAAACTGGCATCGCGCATTGAACCCATGTTGTCAATCAAACCATCACCAGCGAATTCGTTAAAAATGGGTTACTCGCCTTGGTGACATTGCAGGAAGCTGGAACATATTTCTTGGCAAATGTTTCAGGTGATCGGGCGCAGCGCCAGACGTGGAACTGGTAATGGAACAATATTCTCTTTCTTAATGTCTGGCATTGTCGCTTTGCTGTAACAAAGTTATCCTTATTCTCTAACAATAAACAATCGAGTCTTCAACATCGACCCGGGGCTGATACCGGAAATATTGTCCCATTGAATGAGTTAACAAGTGGCAGTATACGGTTTCGCCTTGAAAAGTCGTCAAGATATGAAACAGTCATACAGGAATTAACTACATAAGCAACTCAAATAGATTCCAATAGATATTCCAGACACTCTTTGGTAATAGATTAATCCGGGATTATGGGTTCCGCGACCTAGGTCGTTGCGTGGCAGTGCCACGGACAGCGTGGGCGTCTTGTTTTGACTAAACTGACCTACAAAAGAAAGTTCACACCTTTTGTTAGTCAGTTTAGATACAGTTACATATGCATGTTCGTTTGAGCGCCAAACTCGGCCATATTTCGGCTACATGACGACGGTGTATACATAACCAATACTGGACCAGACAATGCAATGATTGGTGCAATAAGCATTGATCCAGGCACCTGGGATACAGTGACCTGCATCAAACAAGTCAGCCAGCATGATCACCCGATCCCGTTATCCCGACCACCTGATCCCGTTATCCCGACCACCCGATCCCGTTATCCCGACCACCTGATCCCGTTATCCCGACCACCCGATCCCGTTATCCCGACCACCCTATCCCGTTATCGCTTGTGATGACAAGTATTGATTCCTTAAAACCAGTTCTCGCGTCAACAATTGCGTAGCCGTGATGATGTGTTTTAGACTGTTACACTCTACCCGACATTCGAACATTCCCTGTCAACACTAAGTGACCGTAGCCCTAGTCTCGTGACTTGCACATTATTCAACACAGACTTGCGACTGCCGTAGGGTGAGTACGGGGATGCATCGTGTTGACAAACCTGTGACAGACTGCACGAGCTGTCAAAGTCGCGCTACTCCTTATTGTACTCATTCACTGGCTGGTTTTAGTAATTTATGAATAATTTGAACAGCACGCTGTTGAATTTGGTTTCCTGTTAGTTTGCTTTATTCGAACATGAAAAGTGACGAAGCTACTTGAAACTTCTACATTGATAATACACTGAGTTTATCTCACTCACTCACACATTCACTCAGTGATGGCAGTGTATCTGTTCTTACTGTCTCCCGTATAGTGTTCAACCTTACACACAACCAAACCCATAACTTTTCTCGTGCCAGCACCGATCTTTGTGCACAAGGCATACAGTAACCAAAACAGATGGAAACACCACACGCTTAGTTTTGAATCAGTACCGCTGCCGCCCATACTCCACAGGGAAATGGCCTCCATGGTCGACATATACCATATAAATAATGTATTGTAGGGTACCTTGAAGTATATTTTCACTTATTACATGGCGCATCAACTAATTGCACGGGCGTGCCAGGAGTATAGGATTTCGAATCAACGATCGGTGGGTCATTGTATTGCCAAGGGCGTAAGTCTGTAGCTTGCACTGCAGCTTCAAAGATAACTGTCCCTATCGGAGCAACATCCATGAATTGAAGCACATGTATATAAAATTACTTCACAGACAAAGTTCAGTTGATGGTACGTTCGCCGCTTTCATATACATATACAACTGCAAACAAGCACTAAGTTCGACTTAGAAGAAGTTAGAGTGAGTTGGGTTTTACGCCGCTTTTAGCAATATTCCAGCAATATCGCGGCGTGGAACACCAGAAATGGGCTTCACACATACTGCCCATGCAGGGAATCGAACCCGGGCCTTCGGAATGACGAGCAAACACTTTAACCACTAGGCTACCCCGCAGCCCAAGAAACAGTTAGAACTGACTTATATAAAGTCAAGAAAGTCTGTGTCGAGGATAGTGCATTATCATGCCAGGGAACACCAAACATAGGCACAGTGTACCCATATGACTAGCCTGTAAAGTGTGCTGTCATCGACCATTGTTCAGCGAATTCGGCACTGTCACTCAAAGCCGTTAGTACTCTATTTCGTAATATGACGAGATTCCTTACTAAACCCCTCCTAACTTATTAGGTGATTCGTGTTGTCTCTGTTGATATCATTTCTCTATAATTTGTTAGGAAATGCAATTTATCAAAGGTGCTGTTAAATCCACATCCATAAAATGAAATAGCACACATGTATACGCGTGTTCTGGGGTTAGGAAATCGAGTCACATCCTGTTTTCAAACGACATTCGCCATGTTGGTGAACCAGCGCCAGAAACATTGGGACAAATCAAGGATCAAGCATTGGTTGCTGCACCCCGGGTGTGAACGGGTCTAATGGCTTAACTGAAGTGATAAGCTGTCTATGCATGTGCATACCCATATAATGATCGTGACATATATGAACATACGATTTTATATCGTAATTACAAAATGTAAGTGATTATTACTGTAGGTCTGTAGATTCCTCGGAATGCATACTGCATTGAAAACGGAGGCCAGAATGGAGGAAATGTGTGAAGCGGCCATACACTACCCCAATCACATGATGACATAGGAACCAAGGATTCATTCAAACATTACTCAGTTCCGAAAATAAAGTCATATCGACTAATCTTTAATGTGTTTCCAATTCATGAACTTGATGAATTGTAAAATATGTTTAGACTGTAAATATACAAAAGACATTTAAGCATGTAAGCAGAACATGACTAAAGTGTGAAATTGCTTAGAATGTACGATTTTAGACTCTAAAGACCTTTAGCTGCTGAACATAATCCTTAACATGTTTAGATCCTAAACGCGTCAAAGCAAAACTGCGTTTTCTTGTGTGTCTAGGGTCTAAAGCAATCATTTACAGCGTATGTATCTAGCAAAGTTATTCAGATTTGAAAAGGGAAAATTAAACTGGTACCCTAAACATCCCTGTTGACTACCGAGTTGTTTGGTGATATATGAATATCTGAATTCTGGCCTATTCCAACGCTTGTTTGTCACAGAGGCCGCCACTGGTTTACGGCCACAGCCCAACACAGGGTTTATTTCAAGTATTGAACCTCAATGGATATAAAACATCCAGACCTTGATTTATTTCTTATGCGACGCCACTTGTGGATCACCATGCATGATTCTAAATGGAATGAAAATTGAACTCATGTTTAACTGCTAAGCGTTTTATAAGCCCGTTTGGGATTGGGACCCTTAGTTACCACATGGCCCATTTTACAAGAGGCATTTAACATATAGTATTCCACATAGCGTGTAACGACTAGGTCTTACACAAATACAGAGATAACACCGTAACATCCATCGACCGAAGAAAGGCACTTTTATACATGGCTCGACATACATGAGTGAGTATTGGGATCGATGAGGAATCGCGTAGCTTGGATACGACGGGAATACAGTCAACTATGTCACTGAATACTACAGTCAAATATTTGTCAGTCCACGCTGTATCAATAATCTAGTGGAATAGAATAAGAAAAGCTCATAACTACAGCTCGCATGAGAAACTGATTTTGTGACCGATACGATATAAGAAATGACATTTCCCTTTATCTTTTTATGGGGTTCCGGCGCGAAGATGTATGCATAAATATTGCTCATGATGAAATAAAAACGGAATATAATAGAATTTAAATTTGTAAATAGGTAAGTACACTCTTTGAGCAGAAAACGCTTTTTACATGGGAAAAAACTTTCTTAAAAACCCAAATTATGCCACTCGTGAGAAGATTTACCTCCCGAAACTAAACGTATGTACTTAAGATCCACCATTAGAACGAATCGCCCTTTCATACACAGCGTGTAAGGAGACTATTGACACAAAAGTACAATCAACAATCTAAAAATGTTTCTAAACACACCTACCTTTGCCTGTTCCGTTCTGTTAATGAACAGACACTACTTGGACGAAGATGCGTCTATGACGTCACAATTGCGGAACGTCCCGCCCTGCCATTGGTCGCGTGACTCGGCGCTCTGTTGGGGGTCTTCCGGATACTAAACGTTGTCATGGCAGTCGCGCAGCTTTGACTCGGAGCAAATAGAGCTAACTAACCTTTGTCTACATTGTTAATTATTGATTGTCAGATCGTGTAAGGGTGTATTGTCAGGCTCGGAAATCGTTGCATTGTCCACAGGTTTTGTCTCTTTAAGAAAGGAAATCGAAAGACCACACCAAGGTTAGCTAGCACCCGCGGGGAAGCTTGCTGCTGGACAAATGGTCAATAACTCCAAAATATTATTGTATCGAGGGTCGATGCCATGGGAAGGGTTGTAGGTATTAGGCTGCATAAAAATAATTAAATGTTTCTCTGACACATTTTTTCAAAAGTGACGAGGGCGGTAGGACTTTGTTTTTCAGTTTTTGATAGAAAGGAGGGAAGAGCACATGTTTATGTTTTTTTTCTCTATCAGAAATACAGCTTGGGAAGTTTTGCACGTGTTAATGAGTTGTAGATTCAGTGGCACTCGTTCTTACAGACACTCATTCATATAGTGCACAAATGAATGATCGGGACGCGGCAAAGTCAAAATTATTTTTTTAATAAAAATTGTTATGCTCACAATTAAAGTGATGCACCGATGCCCGAGAAACATTTCACATTTTTATTTAGCCTCAGTTACATCATTACTCTTTTGTGCATTCATGGATCAATTCCTAAACCGGGTTCTCTGCCAGTATTCTTCAATCTTATCTTCAACTTACTTGTCATCAAGTGCAGCAAGAATCGTCAGTCAAAATTTGCGCGTTTGTATAATACACTGTAGTATAATTGCCATGCGGTTGTATAGTCGTTCTCTGCATTCACGTATTCTCTCTGGATTTAGGTCAAGACAGTTCGTCGGTACCTACCAATATTTACTCAAGGTGCTTTTACTGAATTCCTATTTAGCATTTTCCTGAATCTCGAGGATTAACTGTGTTTTCAGTTTCATGCCGCACTAAGCAATATTCCAGCTACATGGCGTTTCGAGGATTAACTGCGTCAGCGAGCAAATGTAGTTCGCGACTTAGTATATATTCCAGCATGGTCATTGGATGGACTACTTACAATAGGTCTCACATATAGTAACAGGGAACAGAACCTGAACTCTCAGTTTGACAAGCAAACGCTTGAACAACTGGGCTACATTCTATATTCCAGATAGGTTTGAATACGAAAAGAAGAGAAAAAAATTCTCAGAAGCAACATGTTTATTTTACTGAATGTCACTCAGTGTACAATGTTACATGTGGTACATAAAGAGTAATAAATACCAACACCATTTAAAGCCGGAGGAAAGACATCCACCCGTACTCCATTCTTTTACGTAGTAAATCTGCTCTAGTGGTGAGTCCTTGATTGTTTTTCAAACCTGTTAAAGTTTCTTGAATGAAATTTAGGGTGAGGTATGCATGTCAGATTGTAATTTTGGTTTTGTTAGGGGGTAGGGTACAGACGGAAGTTTTACCAAGCTGGCATAATGAAGAGTGCGACGTTAACAAACACCTGACAAGGATCATTTCCACCAATCATTCTGACCACTACTGTCTATAAGTACACTGCACCATGAAGTGAATAATTCTCATAAATAAGTCACATGGCATCCTATAAGGCCTAAGCCTAAACCTTGAAACATATATTACAATCGTAACGTACAAATGTTTATCATGAATGGGCTGGACTCGACGACACAAAGTTGACCCAGGAAGGGGAAGGCTTGGAACCTTATGTCATTGATTAAGGATCAGGTCACAACTGTGACGTCATGTCGACTGCTACTCAGTGTGCATTCCAACATCATAACAGAGACCTACGGAACAGAACTAAAGCCCGAATACTTTGTCTAAGGCTACTGTCCGAGTGAATTGGTCTTCAGTAACCCATGCTTGAAAAGTGACCAAAAACAAGATCAGGTGGTCAGGCTCGCTGACTTCGTTGACACAGGCCATCGTCTCCAAATTGCGTAGATCGATGCTCTTACTGTTGGTTTCTGGATTGTTTGGTCCAGGCTCGTTTAGACAGCCGTCATATAGCAGGAGTGTAGCGGCTAAACAACAGACCAACAAGGCCCTTTACATAAAACATACTCTCAAAGAATAATACTTAACCCCAGTCTTTTCTCTTAGAAAATCAACAATATGTTCCGTCACGGTAGACTGGACATACACATAGAGTGTATTTAATGTACTACAGGGTTATCTGTGGATTTAACTGGCCTAATTTTACCCCCACATTGTGCCTTTGGTTCAAAATTCCACCCAAGGCAGCTGTACTGAGGTTTTATGTCCTGATTTTTCACATGAACCTAATGGCTAAGGTGCTCCTGTACAAGCACTGAAATATTTGAGTGGGGAAATATTTGCGTGGGCGGGTGAGTTTTATGCTCCTTTTATGATTATTCCAGTAATATCACAGCTGGGGACATCAGAAAATGGCATCTTACATTGTATACATGTGGGGATGTGAACCTAGGCTTCCAAGTGGCTACCACACCAGTATTGAAGTAAGTTAGAGGTTAGAAATAGAGGTACAAGGTACTGTAGCTCGATGCCTTTTAATGCTGTTTCAACATATCATGGTGACTAACATATAATCTGTGTTTTAGACAAATTGGTGTGATATAAGAAATGTGAAAACCATAAAGTCTAATTCAAGAGGCTGTGAAGAAACATGAATTTCTTTATTGTCAATACCATGAGGGACAGTGAGTTGGAAAAATGTCCATTCAACATTCACACATGTAACTAAGAATAACATGATGTACAATGCACCAGATTTACACACAATTTGGCTTTACATACATGTCTTTAAGAATGTTCATTATCAAATACCAAACATTTCATATGTCAATAACTGAATTGAAACGTTTTCATGAAATTACAACCAACAAGAAAACTATCATGACAATAAGTATATAAGTGATGTATTGAACAATGTCCTATTTCGCTCTCCTCAGCAAAAAACAATGAAAAATGAACAGCTCAAGAATTGCAGGGTGCATTATCAAGATTTATCTTATGTCTGGGAATAACACTGACTTCACACACAAGGGGCCCACACCTTCTGTTTCATTATATATTGTCAGTATATGCTTCAGTGTTTTCAGGACCCATGAAGATCTGAGACTGAGGTTGGCTCTTGGAACTGCTGCTTGTTGTGGTTGATGAAGACATCTTTGCTTTGTCAACTCCCTGACCGGTAAACATGTTTGGTTATCAGGACAAGGCATCTGGCCCTGGATCTGTAGGTACATGGTTGGTATTCCAGTACAGGACACAAAATTTAATGGCTTCTACAGGTCATTGTAACCAAATTGCTTGGATTGATGCTCATGATGTCAATCACCATTCTGTCCAGCCAGACTAGTAATAGTAATTTACCTGAAATACTGGTGAGTTCAGTGATTAACAACATACAAGCCACAGTGCTGAGACGGAGTATGATCAAACCTGTATCTTTGTTGTAACAGCTCACAGTTTCTCTTCAAAGCTCCATCTCAGTATTAAGAAGCTAACTTTCTCAAATGGCTCCATGTTCATCTCAACATTTGCCTTAACCTTACATTGAAGATGCCATACTGAACACAATGTTTATCATGTGAGAAAAGCAATCACGAGATCCAGTATATTACTGTCCAAGTAAATGAAGTACTCTAGTGCCAACCGCCGCCATATAGCTGGAGTATTGCTGAGTGCGGCGTAAAATTCAACTCACTCACTCACTCTAGTGCCAAACTCATTCGTAACTACTCGTCTCTTTCCGTGACCTACAAGAAGACTCGTACCCCTCGCCATCACTGCCAAGAATTGTGGCAAACCAATCAAATCGCGCTTAGCAAAATGCATTTCAAACCATGAAAATGGCGGTACCGTTGAACTTTGAAAGTTCGCTAACTATACCAAGCACAATTTAAACATAAACTTTGAGCTTAAGGATGAACAACACTAAAACATAAAATATATATGTAAAAGTAATGACCGTATTGCTGTTTTGTCCACGGGATGTTGGAAAGAGTTATCTTTCCTTGAAATAGTACTAGACAATTTTTATATCCTTGCCCGTTTGCGCTTAGACAGGACCCAGTCATAAACATGGCCACAAGAGGGGTACAAGATGCCATCCGGCTTGCCGGGATGACGCGAGTAGTCACGAATGGTGCCAAACTATGTCCAGATTTTGATTATCTTTCACAATGTAACAATGTTCAACAAAAACCTCTGTATAAACAAACAACAAAAGTTCTATATTTGTCTCCTTGAAACAGCAACAAATGAATTCTGACAATTTACATAATATGTGCACAGTTCCACAAATAATAGATTCATTAAAGTAAAGGAAACAGTTACCCTGGTTACAGGTAGTTTCACATATTCTGATTTTGCTGAAGTGACGGATATTACTTCACAACAAGAGAATGATTGTCTGTTGTTAGATAGCAGTATCAGGTGTCATGTCTGGGAGATACAAGGCAACATACATCTGTGCACCATCTGCTGGTGAATAATAGAGAAAAGAGATAGCGTAAGAAATCATCATTACATACTCCTCAACTTTTGATAAGAGATAGTGACTAACATGTCAGTGTGCTTGATGCAAACTACTCTGCTAGGAGATACATAGAGGATACTTAACAACCATCCATGTAATAAAACTATGTAATACTAAACGAGATGATGATTTGGTATAAAATGAGTGAAGGTGCGTTTGATACTAAACATTTCATGAGTTTGATAAAAATGGCATTTCATGGAAATGAGTTTAGTATTCTGTTTATTACACTCCCACAAAAATTGAGTGAAACTGCAGTGTCATGACTCTCAGCTTTCAGTGAGTCAAGCAAGGTCTGACGCCACTGTGAATGGGGTATCAGCATTTAGACATCATAACTGTAAATCATTATCATGTCTTGCGTGTAGTGGTATTACACTAGTGTAATGTTGCTGTAAAATATTAAACTGCAGTATCTTGCATGGACAAGTACTGATAACTAAGATTTTACTATGCATTATACTACCAGACTACCAGAGAACTAGTTCTAGGTGTAAAATCATCAGCTAAGAGATCCTATAGACAAATGACCATTACCTGTCTAAGACTCAGAAACTATTGATATCTGTTAAATCATCATCTAAGAGATACTCTCTTCCTAACAACTGTGCAGTAAATTTAAGATTAAAATACTATGGCTAGGTGTAAACTCATCACACAATAATACTTCACCCAATGGTTCACAACACTAATTAGTCATAATGCATGTGTTAGCAGTGAAACCCTTCTCAAAATATCCCTCCTACAATGTACTTCATAGTGGGCCATCCTATAGGGCATAACAAGAGTTCATGGTGGGCCATACTTCAAGATGGGCATAATTTAGGTGGGACATTATTCAAGGCAGGAAATACTTGGGAGTGCTCATGTGGAAACCATGTCCTTTGAAATAGCCATGACCAACATGATAAGAGCCAAACCTGGAACAGAAGAAATCACAAGGTGAGGTGAGGTGAGGTGAGGTGAGTAGTCGCCTCTTATGACAACCATGGGTTACTGAAAATCAGTTCTAACCAGGACATTCAAGGGTCAAATGAAGTGAAGGTGTAAACTGGCATTAAATAAAATATGTGAACAATATTGCAGCTTTAGGAGGCTGCCTGTTCAAAATCAAGTCTGAATCCCTAACACTAATGGTTGATAGTGAGAGGATAATGTCATAAAAAACTGGTTCAAGCCCCATGAAGATTCTGGCTAGAACTGATCTCGTGAACTATGCCTGTTTGAACAGATGACTCTAGGGATTCACTGGCCAGTGCCACTGTCATGGTCCATGCATGTCACTGTATACTGACTGTGATGAGTGGGTGAGTGAGTCGGATTTTACGCCACTTTTAGCAACAATCCCTTAGTATCACAATGGGGACACCAGAAATGAGCTTCACACATTGTACTAAGGTGGGAAATCCACCCATGTCTTTGGCATAACAACTGAACGTTTGAACAACTGGACTACAGTATTGATTAAAACCCCTGATTTTACTGCATTAAAGAATAATCACTGACAGTCGGACAGTAACTTAGGGTATTTAGGAATGATTCTCAGGATTCTCAATGAGGAATATTCCACTCTGCATATTGAAATCTTAATGATATGGCATATCACACAACTATGACTCATATTATCTTCCTGTAAAGTAGCCGAGTCCTTACTTGGAATTAAACCGTATCCTCTTGTCCACCTTACTACCATCGATGGATGTCTTGGAATGGTCTGAGTATTTTTCTGGGTCATCGGGGATGCGGAACCTTGCTACCTGTACCTCTGTATCACTGAGACCGCCATGTGTGATCCGAGCGTATCCCAGTCTACAATCATCAAATTATAAGTGATTCAGTCATTCAGATCATCAGTCCATATCAGCAATCTTACTAACCCCTTACATGTATTTTGATCATTGCTGATCAGCCACCTTATCTACCCTTTATACATGATGTACTTAGGATACCTGTCTGGTTCAGTTATCATATTAAACTTCATATGTGATGTGTTCACACCAACAGTCCAGATCAGCCATCTTACAATAACCTATCAACTCCTTCCAAAGGCCTCTAAAAGAAGTCACCACATGTACTCTGTATACATTTATATGAAGGATAAAACACAAGGTTATGGTTGGGAAAGTAAGACCCTAGACTGGAGCTATGCACTCTCGGTCATACTTCTCCCACCCTCCGGTCTGGGGTCTTACTTCTCCCACCCTCTGGTCTGGGGTCTTACTTTCTCAACCACTACTGAAGACTTCGTTGAGAGACATATAGAAGTTGAAGCAGTAAGTAAGGATGACAATATATGGATGGACAACTTCTTTGTTGCTATGAGAGCAACGTTTCGGTGTAGGTTCTAACACCGTTGTTTGATAACACCGAAACATCACTCCCATAGCAATAAAGAAATTATTGTTCATCCATATATTGTCATCCTTCCATAACTGAAGAGGAGAGCTATTTTTTATACGTATAAACCATCAGTGATGGACAATTAGATGATCATGTAATGAAGCTTCATATTAGTCACTGAAGCGCTAGTAAAATCATAGTAATGACCTTAGTCCTAACTATGAATAGATAACTCAACCCTGGAATCTTTGTTGGCCCAGTGACCTCGTTATAAAGTGTCCACTTAATAACCTGATAGATGTATTTCAATTCCTTCTAAGCAAAACATCTGCACATCTTAAAATGATCTCTGACAATATTTTTTAAATTCATTTCAAACACTCACATATCATCTGAATTTGAATGTTGATGTCAATATAGAGTGAGGTAAAAATAAAACCGGTGAAGAGGTCTCACTTACCAAAAGTAAAACCTGGGAGAAAACAAAAAACAAACGCGTCTTTTCAGGGAAAAGAAGCCATGTCTAATATAAAGTGAAGAGCACCCTTTGGGTTTATATGTCTTCACACCACAGCTCTGATCAATCACCTTATTAACCCTTTATACATAATGTATTCACACCACCGGTCTTGATCAGTCTCATCAATGTCCTTGACCTGTCCATGGTTGATGAACTGCATGTAATCTCGACTTCTAGGCTGAGACGTCACATATCCCAGGAACACGGCAGGATTCTCACTGGATAATAACACAGGATATTTTTTAAGCAGAAATCCGAGATGAACAAACTCACTTCGGTTCGTACAACAAAGTAGCTGTCGCTCCTCCTATGATTGACACTCGTATCGTAGTGCAATGTGGAACAGGAATTTAGTTATTGCGTTTTTGTACATTATCAGCAATACATCAGCAATACATCAGCAATACATCAGCAAGATTCAGTTGGCCATAGTCACTGGTGAATGTTTCTGAAATCGTACTGAAGAAAAAATCTCAATATGGCATAGGAAGTTAAGGAATGCATCTTATTGTTGGCTTCAGCAATATTCCTGCGATTTAATAGGGAATAGCAAGAATGTAGTTTGTTAGGAATTGAACAAGGATTTTCCCCACTTCATATACATAGCCACCCCATCAAACTTAGCCTCCAGGTAACATTGTATTACATTAGACACAGAAAATGAATTTACATCTACTTTTTAAAATCAAATGATTCCAAGTGATATTTTGTGTCCATATAGTTTTATGTAAATAGCATTTGACCAAGCAATTTGGAGTTTATTTCAAACTATGTGTAGTTTAGCGAACACTTCAAAACTATGTTTGCTGAACTGTACAACAGCATACATACGCATTCCGCAGTTCATCTGAAAGGAACTTTGCCTGAAGCTCTCTATCCAGCACATCGCGGTCGTTGCCCATGTGTGTTACAACAAAGTCAACAAGTTTACCAGTGTAGTTGACTGTGGCTGTGATGGCTGGAGCAAGCTCACCTGCACAAGTTACAATCCAAATGAAATGCTATTAAAATGAAAATATCTATCCATTGCATATCTGTTCAGATGGACTATGTTTGGGTGAATGTTTTTTTTTATGCCATAGTGCGAAGCATTACAACTAAACTACAGCAGCTTGTAATGAATGGTATGCCAGTCAATGGAAGCATTATTCTTAATCAACACACCAGGGAGACATCCTATTTCTCGTCATGTCAGGACGACTGTAATCGAAGCATACACACTGACAGTGTGGGTTCGAATCCTGGATGGGACTCAACCCAACAAAAGTACCAGAATCTGTACTTTGGAAAGGCAGTGTAATCCCAAATATAACATGTCACATTTAACCTCTTTATAAATGGTATTGTGTTCATAATATTTCCAGTCAATACTAACCATGCGGGGACGGAAGGAGATGATGGGTTGACTTTACAATAGGATACTTCGACAGAATCAAATTCCTGCAGAGCAGAAAAACAAACTTGGTTTACAAGACTACCAAAATCGATGAAACTACAAGCCTGTGGGTTGAATAATACATAACAACAACAAATACCTCATAAAACACTGAATCACTGATAGTCATTTTTTGTTGAACATTGGTCTAACTATATTTCAGTTATAATATGGGATGCTGCAGGAAAGCAAAAAACAGAAGAAGGTCCGAAGGATAACAACCTGGTGATAACTTACTGCATGAGCACAGTGCAAACTAACCACAAGATCCCATGATAAACTGTGCACAATGAATTAAATTTGCACAGACTCCCCTCTTCCATCTGACCTGAATAATGTATGGCGCTATTAAAAACTGAAATATATCTAATGACAACAGCACAAGAAAGTAAATGTTCTCACCCCCACGTGTGGTCTTTAGTGGACACTCCAAAGTCAACATACATTCCCAGCCTCTCTCCCAGCCACATCCCTAGGTCATTGTTGCCTAGGAATGGCTTAGATGCATCACTCTCCAGCAATGTGATGAAGTCTGCGTCTGAAACGTGTGGAATGTCACATATACAGTTGAACCCTGTTTATCCAGATGTTTTGGTTTCACTCAAAATCATCCTGACAGCAAGATTTCTGCTTGACTTGTTTGAGTGGCACTTTAGAAGTTGAGATGTACAAATAGGACAAATTGTTATGGATAACAACTTCTTTATTGTGTGAGTGCGACGTTTCAATACATCACTCCTGCTTGAAACCAGTACAAGAATCTGTATTGAAACGTCTCACTCACTCAATAAAGAAGTTGCTATCCATAACAATTTGTCCTATAAGATGTCTGGTTAACTGGATCAAACAAGCAAGACATAAAAATTCAGTGAAAGTATGTAGTGAAATTTAACTCATGTATGTATATCAATAAACAACAGTCAATCGTAATAACAGTGAATCATCATAACATATAAGTGTACCAACAATAGACTGAAGGCAGAACACAGGTTACAAGTTGTCAGGTTGCCTAGGATGTAATCATGTGGCGCTTGAAGCTTCAGGTGGTAAAAAAATGTAAATCCATGACAAACAGTCACTCTTTTCCCAACTGCATACTCATTTTTCATTCTAAAGATACATTTCTAGCCCTGAAAACATCTGACATTATGTTGAAGTTATGCCATCTTCAGAAAATAAACTTCCAGGAGGGATCACATGACTTATGATCATGTGGCAGGCTATTTTTAACTTGCAATGTGATAGATAGTAGATGTTGATTTATAAGTGTTATATACAGTATAATTACAGTGTAGTTTACCATAATCTTACTAAACATGTGTTTTTGTTCCAGATGAGATGTTCTCACACACCCCAAATCCGAATAACAACCTAATTAACACATGTCCCTAGTGTTGTGATGGGTAATTAATCAATTCATATCAAATGCCTTCGGTGTGCACTGATCTTTCCATCCTGATAACAGGATCATTTTTCAATGGAAATCAATGGCATATTTGCCGTCTGTCTGGGTCTGGAAGCGTGGGGTCTGGTTTAGCAAGTACAATTACTGAAGGTAAGTTTCATTTCTCATAAAAATCATCAAGAAGGTGGGATATCTGGTCCTAGGAAATGCAGTTCGACTGCCCTGACAAACAGGCATACATGAGACTGGTGCAGAGAATGTGTTTACAAGAAGTAGGCAGTGCACAGCAAGAACAAACCCATTTGGTTTGTGAAAGTGAGAGCAGATAAAGGCTAGTGCAGTGCATGACGATGAAATTGATTCTGCGCGTAGCTGAACACGTCTTGCTCATAAGACTCTCACATGATCACACTTGATTGAGGACAACCTGGGGCTCCTTCGTTCACTATGGCAAGTGCCAGTGGGCAGCACTCACTCATGCTAACGGGTCAACTGTCAGGTCTGTGATCAACTTATCCTTGTTTGCCAGTAGTTGCACAAGTGAAACTGATCGTAAAAGATCTGTCTACTATCTCATCCAGATCTGAATATTTTTGGTTTTGTTTGTTTGTTGTTTAATTAAAATCACTTCTTACTTTTGAGCATGAATTGAGAAATTTTGTAATTCTAGACTTGAGAATAATTGTCAGTCATTTGCTGTGATCTTGGGACCTAATATTGGCCTCTGAGGTGTTACCTGTATCACTGAGTAATTGGGCTCCTCTCTCCAGGCTGGGCCAGCCCTTGTTATCATACCCAAAGTGGTACGTCCAAATGGCAGCCGTAAATTCATGAGGGACAGTCTACAGCACACACAAGATTATGGATTAAAAAACACATGCAAATACCCTAATGTAATTAAAACCTTTATATATTCATATGAACAGGACTTGAGGTCAGTTAATTTTTGAGAAAATACTGACTAACCATCATCAAAACTGTCCTGAAAAACTTTCATGATTTGGTAATAGAATTCACAACATGTCCGATACAGATGACACCATGAAAATGTTTCATTGCCAATCAAGATGTTTCAAAATTTGAACAATACATTGATGTCCATCCACTGTTCAAATGGGTTTACAAGACCTGTATTTCAGGTGTCACAGCTCAACTGGAATCAGGCATCCAATAATACAAAGATCTGGAATTACCTCCCATCAAAGAATGCTCACCTTGGGTGCATGGTCGAACTGATGAGGGTTATATCTTGCACCAAAGCCTCCCAGGCCCGACAACACTAGAAGAATTATCACTGAAATATACAAAAACAAACAATTATGTAACAAGCATTGTCATTAAGGTGACATAATCCCACGCCGCAAATTATCCAATCAAAACTTCAAAATTAATGAAAGTGAAGGTCATAATTTAGGATGAAGTCAAAAGTCAACAAAAACATGACCAGTCAAACTCCCTTGATATCTTGCTCTGTAGTTGTTGAAATGCACAGATATATTCCAAAATCACCTTGACCTTGCCATAAATACCTTAGTGTATGAAAAATGTAAAAACAGGAATAAAGAAATCACTTATTGAACAACATTCAAAGGAAGTCTTGAAAGTCTGTGAAGAAATTCCAGTGAACTGTTCCTGAGATATTTTGCTGACAATATTAACACGCAGTCTTTACATGCTGGTTAACATTCTGAAATCTTGACTTTGAAACTTAGGTTAGGTCACTAAAATTGTGTGGGTCCTGGGCCTTCCCTAGATAAAGCTTGGTGTCGAATATGAAGAAAATCCAGTGAAGAGTTCTTGAGGTATCTCACAAACTAGAGTAAAACATTTAAGTCCACTTGTGATCTTGAAATAAAGATCAAGGTTACCAAACCTTACTGGGATCTTTCTTATACTGTGGTGAACCTAGGTACCAAATATCAAAAGAATCCAGTTTTGAGCCTGTAGCCAGTGACGTGAATTGATTGTGACATCATCTTAGCATACGACATCTCGACAATATGTCCTCATGAAGTATATTTGGAATGTTAATTTAGTGTATCAATGATAATACTAAGTCAGCATATGCATATTAAATCGGAGGTGTTTACCTCAACACTGATTCTCTCAAAGTTTGTATGCAAACATGAAGTATAAAGGAGGGATGGAAGGGAAACAACTCTGGACAAAAATATTTCAAGCAACCCACTATTTGAATAAGTGTCTCTTAGATTATTGATAACTATTGTTCTTACTGCTAACATTTGCACTAAGTAAACTAACATGGATCCAGGGCCTTAACTGCAAGAATGAATACAAAACTCTAATTCTTGACTACTTTCAGATAGTGACCAGGAACATCAACGTCAAAAGTTTCAATTCTTTGGCTAAAATAGTTTTTGAGAAAAACTGTCACCATTGAGAAGTAAAGGTACAGAAGCAGAGACAAGGCTGATGCATGAACTAGTTCCAGTATCTCCTGGCCATTTTGTGGTGGGGCATAATGATATGGATTACCATCTAAATTGTTCCTGAAAAGCGAGAAAGGCTTTTTATTTCATCATATTTTCTTTTTTTCAGAAAAGACCATGACGTCTAACGAAATCCAATCATGAAAAAAGCAGTCATAGAGATGGGCAACTAATAAAAAAACAGCAGATTTTAATTCGTGATAAGATCACTGCAACATCAAAATCACTTACAGTTTCATCATATAACTAAATATTTGGAAATAAATCCTTCTGCCAGATACTGAATCATGTATTATGTGTGAAAATGTCCTTACAGACACTGTGTGATGTAGATGGCATCTTTGTTTTGTTGATGGTGACAAAGGCAGCTCTGCTTTCCATTATTTTACCACCTGAAGGACAACACAAACATCATAACTTAACACAGGTGTCACAACCCTGGATTTACAGTGACTTCAAATGCTTAACACTGATTTCTTCGCTATGTACACAAATATAACTAATCATATAACTTCGGCACTGACAAAATCCAGTCACTGTTAAAAAGTTGTGTAACAAAACAGCAAGATGTATCACGACAACATGTTCACTATACAATAAGTTTATTTACAAACCTTCTTTCACAATGAATCAAGACGTACCTGAATGTAGTCCAAAGAGGATCATCACCATAACAAATCCAATCAGCCAATCAGTGTGCTCCCTGGTGTACACCCCCCCAGGTACAAAGTTGTAAGCCACAGTCCACACACCAAATAATACTTCAGCAACATAGACAATCATAGCAAGTGTGAGGCTCGCTGCGGGGCAGCCAGACATCTGGTCAAATATTTTTGGCCAGACAGACATTACATACATCGCCAAGACCAGGCCACCTGAAAATATGCACATGCACATATGGACATATACTGAGCAAAACAAATTAGGGATCATAAAAAGTGTTTTATACAATGAAAATATTTACAGAAACTCAACCTTAACTAGAGAAATATCTAACAAAATATTCATGACACCTTCCATATAAAGTGAGTGAGTGAGTTAGTGTTTATTAGCAATATTCCACCAGAAACAAGCTTCACACATTGTATCCATGTGGGGAATTGAACCCAGGTCTTTGGTGTTATGAGTAGACACATCCTCCCCGCCAATTTGGATGTCTCCACATTAAAGTACCTACAGATCAAGGTTGATCTTCAACAGTAAAGTTCACTTTCTCACCTCCAAAACCCATCCACCTGGGAAGGAAGTACATCGCAAAGGAGCTGAGGAGGCCACATGCCCACCACCAGGTGGCGTTGGAGACATGGTGACACTGTGACATGTAGGTGCCGAAGGCAAGACTCAGCAGTACAAGGCCCCTGAAAACAGACAAGAACAAAACCTAAACAAGGATATTTGTATGGGTAAGACATAGTCTGAAAAACTAACGTCGAACTAGTTTCTCCATTCCTTGGTGCCAAGTTCTCTCTATCTGCAAAATAGCACATACAGTTGTTTCCTCAATTGTCGAAAAACATACTTTTTCATCTAAAAGATCATGTTCAGAGTGGGAGTAAGTGGACCAGACAATCTGGTGATCAACAGCATGACCATCGATCTGTGCAATTGGGAACTGAAACATGAGTCAACCAAGTCAGCAAGCTTAACCACCTGATCCCATTAGTCACCTCTTACAAACATAGTCGTCTTTGTACTTAGGTTTACTTCCCTCAAAACAAAGCACCTGGGAGACCGGACCCAGTCAGTGCAGGTGGGTGTCCGCTCAAGTATAAGAAAGACTTATCATTGGTTGGTTGATCTGCTAATATGCTGAGGGCATATTGTGTGTATTTAGAGATGATGTGTTTGATAGGCATTTTAGAAGTATAATGAATAATAAGTAAGTAAGATTGATTATGGATAACAACTTCTTTTATTGTATATGATGCAAGGCTTCATACGGATTCATATACCGCTGTCAAGCAAGAGTGACAACGGTATAAGAATCTGTACCGAAACATCACATCATATACAAAAGAACAAGTGAGTGAGTGAGTGAGTGAGTGAGTGAGTTGACTTTTACGCCGCACTCAGCAATATTCCAGCTGTATGGCGGTGGTCTGTAAATAATCAAGTCTGGACCAGACAATCCAGTGATCAACAACATGAGCATCGATCTGCGTAATTGGGAACCGAAGACATGTGTCAACCAAGTCAGCGAGTCTCTTACGACAAACAGAGTCACCTTTTATGGCAAGCATGGTAAAAGAGCAAGTTGTTATCCATAAAGAATGTATATAGAGATGTTGGATTTTGTAAATACATGCTCTCTGCTCTTGTGTTCGATCCAATCAACAAATACTGAGATGGTGAACTACTGCATGGCTGGAAACAGTCGTACATCAAAGTACAAAGCAGAACTTGACACTGACAATGTGAGTTTGCACCAGTTTCCGCCTGATCCAGTCATTGAAGAATAACTGATGCAGTTTGTTTGTATCACACCTGCCTGTCTGTGTAATTACATAATGTGACAGAGACAGAACTCGTTTGCATGAGTTCAGTGTATTTTGTTAATGGTGTATAGCCTGATAGGTGTTAATGCATGTGGTCAATGACTGAAGTACACATAGGTGTCATCAAACAAACAATAATGTACAAAAACAATGAGATGCATACCATTAGAATCCTAAGAAAGCCCATGCATAAGTTCAGTGAATTCCACAAAGAGTATTTTGTGGAAAAGTGGATAGAGTACATTCCCTGTTTTTCGTATGCACTGACACAGAGGGTAACCTACATAATACTATATGATGGGGGTATAAAAATGCTGAGAAATGATATTATATAATATGTTTATATAAAATATATAATATAAAACAGTAAATCAAACAGTGTAACCCTGGCGACCATGGTTACCATTGTTACAGTTGCACAACACTCACCCCCATGGGTAAGGCATAGGACCAGGGTCAGGGTAGCCTTTGACCACCCATCTGAGTATCAGTGACACCTCCCCAAAACAGGCGTGTGTCACATACAACAGACTGCCAAAAGCAAGGGATGCTGGAATCCAATACGGCCGGTCAGCTCTGGATAAGCGTTTTGAGCCATTTTCGATTTTGTCATCACCTAAAAACAAGAATCCTATGGTTAAAGATCAGTCTGAGATGCCAACAATTTCCAGTCAAATATGGTATACACTGGTAAGTTGTTTATGCCTGGATTGAATACTTCTTGAGAAGCTGAGAATAAAACCACCAAGTGCAATTAACTGCATTAAAAATACCGTAGCATCACGGCCAATGTACTCTAGTGCATTATTACATTTTTATACTAAACATTTGTACATGCATAAATGAACTTATTACTATTGAAAACAACACCAGTTAAATGCTCTTGTACACTGTCCCTGCTGTATAGGTCAGCACCACATTGATGACCAATATTTATTTACTATTTTCTGCTTTTTATTCTTTGCAGGTGTTTTCATTTCTCACAATTACCCGACACAATCTGATCAAGTGCGGCAATAGCACCAAGAGAGATAACTGCCGTGTTTGTTGAATTTGACCACCAGGTTGGGACAAATGATGTCAGCCATATCCGACTGGATAGGAAGGCAAACATTCCTAACATCAAGCTCCAGTAGAACTGGGACCTGAAAAACACATACACAAAAAAAATCTTAGATAATGAGTTTGAGCACATGGACTACAAATTATCAATCTCATCAGATTAACTTTCGAAAAAACATCTGTAGTGTTTAATGAATTCTAAGCAGCAAATCACCCAAACAATTACTACAGGACGAGATAAATTTGATAACAAAGAGAAAAGGGTGATGGTTTATTGGTAATTATAAATTGTTGAGTCAACAAGGTTCAAAATTTGAGGATTACAGCTTAAGGAAAAAATGTTTTTGTAGCAAGCTAACTGAAACCTTCGTTAACCAATCACTGACCAGTGAAGTGATATCACACTTCATTTCCCCCATCTCCCATCGGGGATCTAGTGAATATCAGCTCATATACCTGATCCTTGTACTTGGGCTGAACAGCAGGGCTGCCATCACCAGTGTGGCTGTTCCTGATCCGACAGCTAGCACCACCAACCGCGACAGAGTTGTTGGCATCTGAAAGGATGCCAGGCATCCTACACACACAAGCCGCAGCAGACCAAGGACCCATCGGTTCTGTATCAGGCACAGGAAACCGGGAATGACGCAGAATATGGGACAGAACCACACGGCAGCGAAGGCTTCATATCCTGATATCTCCAGCTCATTAAGAGGGTAGAACCAGATCATAGGAGCTAGTCCCTGGAACAAGCTCCAGAACACAAAGCCTGGAAACAATAACAAACTATATTTAGTCTTTTAAGAAATACCGGTGTAACAAGTAGAGGCGAGAAAGAAACGAGGTGCCTTGTGTCACATGAATTTTGTGTTCTCATGTTTGAATTCTGGGACCATCTGTATCATAATTCTCACCATTGAGATCTAGTCTGTCTCATGGGTCCTGAACTTCCTTATTTTCCCTTCTGCCTAGCCCTCCCTAAAGTGACACAGTCCAAAATGAGGCAAATCTAGATATCCTCAGGTTCAGGACCCCCCTACTCACTATAGCTAGTTTTCTATTTGAAAGGGATTATTTGTTTCCATCCAAATTGTACATACATAAAGACTAAGCATTAGTCTACCTTATGATAATGACACTAGTTCAATTACATTACCCTAAAACTGCATGATTAATTTCATCCCTAGACAAAACTTAATCACTCAATAAATGTAATTTTGATAATAACAAATAAACCCATTTAAACTGAAAAGGATCCCCAGTGATATTGAAATCTAGGCTTGCTTATTTAAGCATGTGTTAAGTCTTTAGCATTGCAGGGAGGGCTAGGGAGCAATGAAAATAATGTAGTTCAGGGACTCTGAGCCAGACTATTTCACCCCATGAATAACTACATATCTGCTCATATGAAATAAGCATAGTTACCACAGTTACCATAATGAATATTCAATTGTTACACCTAAAAGTAGAAAATAAAACCAGTATTTTGTATTAGTGACAGGTAAATGGAATCATTTGAGCGAGCATGCCAACATTCAGTTTCAACAAGTATAGTTAGTATCAAGCTGAAGGTAGCTGAAGGTAGGAGATTCAACCATAACAAACCGCACATGACAAGTCTAGTAATATGATATGACATATCAGCAATTGTCTTGCGCCCCACTGCACCGAGTGCACGCCCTGACTGGGCAGACCTTAGTCTCACAGTCCCTGAGTTGTCACTTCCACTCAGCCAACTGACATTGCTTCAGCTCTGCATGAAGCAAGTCAGGATAAACAGAGTTTCTTTTCAAACAGGTGTTGCAAATTCTGTCAAAATTATGTTTGTCCTTGAAAAAGAATTTGACCAGAAAAACATGCATAGGATAGTGTGCAGTTTTCTTTACAGGGATTTGGAATGGATTTTAGAAAAAATAATTACTTTGTGCAAAGGCTATATTATTTCAACATTTTCTTAAATTTGTTGATAATTTAACATATTTAACATTGAATTCAGTTGAATAATTGTTGAATCTGTTTCCTATTCCACCAACGTCAAGATATTGTTGGAGAAATTTAAGTCTCTGAAAAGCAAAGACATGATTAATAACCTCTTGATCTGGGTGAAAAATTGTATCATCTGACTTGGGACTGTTTATGAGCATTTGCTATGGAATCAAATATCAGATATTAAGAACACTTTGATAATCACTGACAAATAAGAACCAGGGCAGGAATGTGCATACTCATCTATCTGAACTTTTGAAGTGTATACAGTCTAAGTAAACTTATCCTCAGTTCTTTTCGTTACACTCCACTACTGAGTCTAACTAAACCTTATGGGAGGTCGCGTCAGGTAACCTTTGAGACTGACCAATCAGAACACAGCTTACCAAATCGCGAAAGTGGACATTCGCACATACCTTCTGAACTTTTTCTCTCGAAACCCAAACGATTCTGAATGCTATTTAGCGTACGCTTGCTTCCAGGTGATGCACACGGCCTACGTACAACCTTGACAACAGAGAGTTAACAGTCGCTGAAAATAGTTTTTGGGCAATATTCAAGGATGTTATCTTGCGGAAATATTAGCTAATGGTAACCATGTCAACAGAAACCCCAACGCGTATATACTGCAGGTCAAATAACAGTGTTATATGTGGATTTTTGTTTGTGGAGAGATCTGTGTCAGTGGCCTGAATATTTTGAAAGTCCCTCCGATCCCTAAATAGTAGCCGTTGTCTGATTGGTTAAATCTATTTAACCGTCTCGCGTTTGGATGGCCATTTGTCGATCAAAGGCTACCTGACGCGACCTTCTACTAGGTTTTGTTAGACTCAGTGGTGGGATGTAACGAAATACACTGAGACTAAGTTTACTTAGACAGAAGTGTATAAAGTTTGTAATTGCCTACACAATAATGACAAAATGTTTAGGAGCATTAAGAATCTTACAAATAAATAAGTTTAGTCTGTTATACTTGAAAGAAACAACAAACGAGCCACTCAAACCGTCAGTTATAGTCCAAAGGACAAAAGATAAACTTTTTTCACTAGTTCTCATAGCTTGTATCTAATACTGTTTGGGGCAGACAAATATGTTTACTTTTTGACGCTTTTGGTTTTATGAAATTCCACTCCATATCAAAACTAAGAACAGGTTCACAAGCACATCCCCAAGCATGCTAAAATACTACATATCAATGAGGACTACCATTACTGGAGTATCACTTGTCCCTTGTACAAACTAGCTGTACAAGTTGGTAGGACTAGTGTTAATTTCAAAGGCTGGTTGGATGTAAAAACGACCATTGAGAATTTTACACTATTTCCAGCAAACAAATGTTTTAAACCTTTTCAATTATCTTTATTGATCTGGTGAATCACCAGCTAGATTGTTCAGTTTGTTCCGTATAATGTGTTTGAAACATACAACTTATAATAACACACACGTAAACTTTGGATGGCAATACAGGGGTGCAATACAGATGATGGGGTCAAATGCCGTATTGCATCCCAGATTCTGTATTGTATCCCTGCCGGTTCTACTTTCTTGAAAGCTCATTAAAACAGATAAGAGGGTATATAATAAATATAGAATGTCATACTTAGTTATTAGTGCATTTGGATATTTGGTACTGAACGAGAAGACGTCATGGGAGCAGAGAAACAACTTCTCCTTCAAACATCTTCTCGTTCAACACAACATCCAAATGCACTAGTATAACGTTCACAAGCAAATTCAAATGATACTCATTGGATAGTAGCCAATCTACAGTGGGGACTGTCCATACATTTGAGAAGTTATTTATTAAGTCAACAAGTCCTTGATTTGGCAAGTCTGTATTGCCACACCTGAAAACACAGTAATGTCCGGGACTTATTAGTCAACAGAGTGATGATACAGGTGGAGACATACATTTCCGAGATGCCAACACCAAAGTGTTGCAAATAGTAGTTTCAGCTTTCAAAATTAGTAGTTTGACCATAATATTAGAAGTTAACTAAATAAACAAAATCATGATGGATTCTGACAATAAAAATGAATGATATTATCAGCTTTGCTAACATTAAGCTTGCTACTTGCAATCATTCCATTCGAAATATGTCATTAAATAAGATGAATGGACAGTACGTAAGTCCGAAAATGCATTTCATCATTGAAAATATATGTTTTTGTCTATATATCCGAATTTTAATGCATTTTGTTCAAATTTCGTAGGATTTCTAGTGGAATCGTACTGGCGTAGTTTGAAGTTAAATTTCATAGTGACTACGATAAAATCATAGAGGTTGGCATCTCTGACATTTGTATTTCATCTTCAGCAAATAGCTGCACACAGCCTGCTGAGGTTATACTTGTTGAGTTTTGTCAGCTGAAGGCACCTAAAGCACTTCGTGTAAAGTCTGCCACAGATGAGACTCTTGCACCATAAGGTTTGGACTGCAGTAAAAAAATGTCACACAAGGCATCGTATATACTGGTGTAATGTAGATTGATTTAAGTGTTGGAGCCACGTAACAGAAATTATTGATATGAGTCAGCTTGCCTAGATCAAGCATGAAAAGCATCAATAAAAATGTTTCCAAGTGTGTCTGGAAACATTTTACATATGGAAATCACTCCATCTTGAAAAGGAACTAAGAATATTTGAAAAATATATACTGTAAATCAATAAAATAATGCAAGATACTTTTTATGCAAAAAAACCAGCTATATCTGACGTGCATTAATAAATCTCGCATATATATTGTCTCTTGCACTTGATATTGTCATTACTAGAACTAGTTTACATTGTTTGAACTCACTGGACCGCGTTTAGCAGACCTGACAACTGCCATCCCCGTAAGAATATGCAATGATTTCTTGCTTACTACCCAGCGAGAATGAACAGGTTTCATGAAGCTAATCATCAAATCAACGCTTTGTTATTATCGTCTTTTGAGTTTGAAATGTCACAAACTGAGCTCACAAACAAACATGGCACTTTTGCCCTGTTACTTGCGTGATGGTGTCTATTGACTGTTGAACAATCGTCTGTACATCCCAAAGTTTGAATGTTACATTTTGCCCGACAACATCCGATGAGATCGTCCTCTCTACTTTTAATTACTAGTACTAACAGTTGAAAGGTAAACCACCTTTGATCCAATCGCCCATGTGTTCATGGGAATTAAGATGTTTATACTAGAGTCGGATTAATCATATATCCCAAACTGGTGAGTGTAGTCTTTAGTGTAACATGTCATAATTGGGATTTCACTTTAAGGTACATATTCTAGTACCTTTTTGGTTGAGACCCATCCAGGATTAGAACCTGTACCCTCAGTGCCAGGCACCTAATCGCCAGCACACACAGTTAGCCACCGTGACTTCCACAACCCTTACCTTGTTTCCAATTTCCAGATTTGTTTTCAACATTATAGAATATGTTTGCCACCTTATTTTGTGATAACACAATGCCATTCAGAGAGTGGTCAAATGTAACATGCGTTGTACTTGGAATTACACTTTCTTATTAAAGTACAAATTCTAGCACTTTTTGGTTGAGTCCCATACAGCCACACACTTGGAAGTCACAGTGGCCGAGCGGGTTAGGCAGCTGCTTTTGTGTGCTGACGATTAGGTGCCTGACTCTGAGGGTGTGGGTTCAAATTCCATATGGGACTCAACCAAAAAAGTACCAGAATTTGTACTTTACTGAGAAAGCGTAATTCCTAATTATGACATGTTACCTTACTTTGTGACTGTTTTACCATGTTTACCGATAAACTTTTCCTCCAAAACTTAGGGTTTGGTTAGGTTTTTGGGGTAGAGTTTTAGAGTTAGGGTTAGGTTTGGGTTAGAGTATGGGTTTGGGTTAACCTGTCTTTCTTTTCCTGCCTGGGTGGTGAACATACCCTAAAGAGGGCTCCATATTGCTGGCTTAAAGGGTCACTGATGCAAGGCTAATAATGTTTCTTGCCAAAGGTCTAATTACGAAACCAAGCTGCAAATTGGTCAGCACCCGCTCCCTTGACCATGAAGGGCAAAGGGTACTGGGCTCCTGTCCAGATTGGCAGAATTTCTTCACCTTAAACAGTCAGGAGGTCGGATGCCCATCACATGCCAATATCTAAAAATATCCATGGTATTCCTTGCCTGATTATAACAAAATATCCCAGCAGTGTAGTTTTGTTTTCTGATATCTGGATGGTATAGTGACTGATCCAATTTGATCCTATTTCTGTGTTTTTACCTTGGTATCAAATCATGTCATGTGAAAGTATGATGTCTACAGGCACGTAGTAAGTCATTTGTTTCATATAAGTCCGAAAGAATGTAAAGCTTTATATTTAGATAGTTTTGAGGGTTGGCCCAGCTGTCATAGCAAAAATCATACGTAAATTTTGGTAGCTATGGTAGCTATCCTGGTTTATCATCCATGATAATAAAACCACACAGTTGATTTATTTGAATTCGTAAACTAAAAACTGCGACTTTGCCATTGGTAGAGACATCTGAAAATTTTCTTATGTAAAAGAACTGATTACACCTATTTACCCAAGTACACAGCAAATGCATGCATGTATTTCTTAAGTAACAATGAAGTTCCGCTAATATCCTCAAAAAAGTTTCCGCCCATAAGTGTTTTCAGACTGCATGAGACACACAGAGATTACATCTTCCTTGCTGTAACTAACATTTGATGGCATAAACCTACACATGTTATTTGTCATCATTCACTTGATGATCAGTTAATGAATTTATAACAGGATTAATTAGTGGTGACACCACTCAGGTTCCCTTTCAACAAAGGTTCCCATTTGGCATTTCACCTGTGTGGAGTAAATAATCAACATTATTAATTAAGGTCTGATGTGGCAAATGTATTACATGTTATGTAATATGTGCATGTAAGGGTCAAAGGATTAACCGATAACACACTGATTGATTAATTACTTTTATCTTCTACAGCAGATCTGTCAAAAGGCAGTGTGTGTAGATGTACTAATTAATACTGAATACACCCTGTCATAAAGTGCGAGTGTAAAAACAACATCCTCCCTTCAAAGAATTAACCACCATTGCGTTGATTGATTGATTGCTCATTATTGGTTAACTAAATTACTTAGAATGGCGGACATCATACAATTAGTTGCCAGTTGTGCTATCTTGGGTGACCAATGAGAGGATTATCAGGTTTTCAGCAAATTAGACTGTTGAAAGACACACGGCATAGAGCATGATTATTTACCAGGTGCAAATGAATGGAATACGATTTCCCTTATGTAGATATTGATGATACATTCCTGAACAAGGCACTAGCCTGACATTGTTGCTATAACATTGGCCTGTCTTAAATTCACTATTTGCATTTTGTTTTAATTTATTTGTTGTAGCATTCAGCAGAATCTATCTGACAGAAAACACACACTAGATCGCTCATAGGGCATGTGTGAAATAGGATCCACATTGGCAGTCTATACAATGTTTAAATGTTACAGTCATGTTAGAATTTTACTATGAGTATAAGCAAACCGTGTGTTCTTTTATTAATTTTCAAAATCATACAAATATGACAATAAACTAGTTAAGGCTATGAGACAAAATATAAAGAGGTACATTGGCTTCGTTATTTTTCCATCCTAATACTTTTTTACCATTTCTACCACTGGCAGATGATTAACCTTCAAAGTGTTTCATTTGTTTTCATAATAAATTTGTAATGAAGTAAAAATGACTTCACCTTAGTTGATCTGTCTATAATTAAACTCTCAATTATACATACGGGTGTACAACAGAGGTCACTAACCAGTCACAAATTCTGGGATATCATTCGGGTACTCACAGGAGAAAAACAATAGCAAAAGGAACAACCAGTCCATGGAAATTGCTCCGCATCAGTACCCCTTTAACTGTATTCATCTACCAAAGATAACTGTATCTGTGGAAAGAGTTCCTTTTGTTCACCCATATTCTTTCGTCCTCAGATTAAGAGAGGCAACACTACGTGGTTCAACAAGATATATATTGTACTTGATTTGTGGGCTTTCAGTTATTTGTTTTGAGTCCTCTAGTAATTGTTGTATTAGGTTTTGGAGGAACTCTTCCCCTATCAGTCACTGAAGTCATATTTGTTGATGTTGAACCAGAGACCTTATAGATGTTGAACCAGAGACCTTATAGATCTAATAGATAATCTATTATATGGTCTCTGCTTGAACAAATTCGATAATGCCTGAAATATTGACATTTCTGTAATGAACCGCTGGGTTGAAAACATAGGTTTCATCACTAAATATGTGTCTTCAGCTGGAAATGAACAATAGCTAGCTCGGCACTGCTGTAGATTTATCGTGTAGTGATCAACTACACGAGGTCACCAGCTACTTTCAATAGCTCGGAACAGCGGTTCTCAGCGGTTGACGGCACGACTCTGAATCCATCGCACCGGCTACTCGACCCTTTGTAACACCATCAATGCGATAACACCAGTTATATGACTGTCAGTCGGAATACCAAAATGCTAAAGACATAAAAGATACAATCCCCTGTCTGCTAAAGACTCCATCCCCCACTGACTGAAACAGCCACGAGCAGAGTTACCTGCCTTTGCCGTTCGTCCAACTTCCTCGTTTCAGTGATGTTTCATCTATTCGTGGCTCGTTTACGGAGGATGTCATTTAGAAATTATTCCTATTCCGAAAATCATACCGTTAATAGTGTCCCTTATAAGTGTCTTCGCACTTGTTGTCTGCAGATCCACCATTTTTGCACGTTCGTCTTTGCCGCTTGTCTTCTTTCGCGGAGCTCCCTCCGCCATGCTTGTCTCTATCGTTGTTCGATTTGCTTTGCAGAACCAGTCCAGCGACGCGAGGGGCCCTCTTTGGGTTGTCGGGACAATGAGTATTAAGATAAAAATAATTTGAGGTAATGGTTGATGACTAGCATTTTTCTTCAGGGAACAGGTCAAAATGGCCACACGACAAAATGGCCACACTAACCCTAGTCAAAATGGACATAACAAAAGGTCAAACTGGCCAGAAAAAAGGTCAAAATGGCCATACATTATTTTATTATATTTCAATACTCATGACATTTGTATTATTTGATATCAAAGTGTAAAAGTGAGAAAAGGAGTTATCAGTGTATCAGACAATACTCGATATTCATTGCACATACACAACTCATGTTAAAACAAATAACAAATATATATGTATGTTCTTTATTCGTGTACAAGCACCTATTCACTGTTTACTTTTACTGTTTATCAGTTACTTCAAGTCAGAATCTTGATCTTCTAATAGTCCAGTCAGCTGTTCCGTTTAGTCAAACATTTGATCATTCCAATAGTCCTCCTGAAGCTTGGCCATGGCTGCCTCCTTCGCCTGAAAAGTATAAGTACGATAACAAGTTACAAGTTAATTGTTCATCATATTGATTTTTCCGTAACATGTGTTTGTAAAGGCGCAATTATACCCTGAGAAACGGCCAGGATAAAGACAAATCCTATGTCTCTGAATCAGGGAGGCTTGATTATCCCTGATGAATCTATAATTTTGGTTTTTGTTTGTTTTTATGGTAACAAACAAACCCGTTTTAATTTGAAAAAGAGCAACAGGGAGATCAGAAATTCAGATCCAGCATTGCTTCATTTAGGGCTTTAGCATTGCAGAAAGAGTTTGGCAAAAGGGCAAATAATGTGGTTCAGGGACTGACGGTGAGACGGACTACCTAGGATGTGTTAATACTTGATGATGTTACGTCTGGATTAATTGGACACAGGAGTGAAAAGACTTGCACATTGTACATGATATAGTAAGTAAATCGATAGGCTTCTATCTCTTTCTCACTTTGAGTAAACACGTCCCGGCGGAATCAAATGGAAAAAAGTTCATTTCAACATGAGTGAAATGTTGTGGCACGTAAAGAAGAGTTGTTGTCGGGACAATGGTTTACTTTTTCCCCGGTGCACTCGATCATACAAACGCATTTCCAGTACACACTTGTAACACCCGTGCGTTTCTACAATTGTAGCGTACGTCTGTGGTGCCCTTACGTCTCCCCGGTATGTGCGATCAGCTTCCAGAAGCGGATCCTGCACAACCACTGACAATTCACTATGCCAGCAGTACCAAAGAAACATGTCTAATGCCAGTTTCATGCTACAGTCTATGTAGTGACTGTTTATACGATGTACACCTACTGAAAATGCACACTGTGGTGAGTGAGTGAGTTCATTTGTCCACTAAAAGAATGAGCGTCTGTAGGAATGAGTATGTCCACAACTCATTAACACGTGCTAAACTTCCCAAGCTGTATTTCTGAGAAAAACATGTGTTCCTCCCTCGCAATTTTTGTTTTTTAATCAAGTCCTGACGCCCTCGACACTGTTGATAAAAACGTGCCCGAGAAACATTTAATGTTTTTTGCAGCTTATGAATGTCAGCTTCTGCAGTGAGCGAGTTAAGTTTTATGCAGCCTTTAGCAATATTCCAGCTATATCGAGGCGGGGGACACCAGAAATGAGCTTCACACATTGTTCCCAAGTGAGGAATAGAACCCGGGTCTTCGGCGTGACGAGTGAACGCCATAACCACTGGGCTATCAAACCGCCCAGTATGACGAACACGACGTTTCAGAGTATATTCTTACCCCTTCACCAAGTCAGCTGAAACTCGGGAACAGATACCTACATACCTACACACCTACATACCTACAAATACACTTGAAAACAGTGATAACATTACAAAGGTGAACACTTGAAGTTAAGTCAGAAATTAAAACATTGTTATTGGCAGTACAGAAATGGAGGCCAAGAGTAAATCCAGACGTGAATAGTACTGACAGGTGTTGAAGTTTGTTTCTTGTTTTATGCTGTACTCAGCAATATTTCAGCAATATTTCATCGGTCTGTGAATAATCCAGTTTGAGTCAGATTATCCAGTGATCAACAGCATGAGCATCGATCTACGCAATTGGAATACGCTAACTTGTGTACACTATGTCAGCGATCGTGGCCCGCCGATCCCGTTGGTCGCCTCTGACGACAACCACGGGTTGATGAACACCAATTCTTACCCGAACCTTCACGGATGGATGGCTATTAAATGGGAACAGGTCAAAAAGGACAAAGGACAAAAGGGTCAAAACTGAAAAAGTGAAAGGTCCAAAGGAAAGTCCAAAATACCACGGACGTGAATAAAGGCAAACTAACATCTAGAAAAAAGTAAGGTTAGAAGAAAACCTCAGAGTGTGTTTGTAGCGGCCATAAAATTTCCGATTCTCCTGATGGGACTGGGACGACGAACCTTCTAACCCGAGGAAGGACGCCTTTTCCACGTGACCAAAGATGTATATGTCAGCATGCTGACAAGGTAAGGATGTCATCTGTGGGATGACTCCACGCCCTGCTACATATTTGTGATGTTTATTTAAATGAGTGAGTGACTGAGTTTAGTTTTACGCCACACTCAGCAATATTCCAGCTATATGGCGGCGGTCTGTAAATAATCGAGTCTGGACCAGACAGTCCAGTGATCAACAACATGAGCATCGATCTGCGCAATTGGGAACCGATGACATATGTCAAGCACGTTAACGAGTCTGACCACCCGATCCCGTTAGTCGCCTCTTACGACAAGCATTGTCGCCTTTTATGGCATGCATGGGTTGCTGAAGTCCTATTCTACCCCGGGACCTTCACGGGTCTATTCATCTAAAACATATGAGTGGTTAAGAGTTTATTTTATTATCTTATGAGTAGTCAACCATAAAACTGTTTATGTAATGATTACAATATTTTTAAACAGTCTTGATTGGTGTGTGGATAATGTCTTAGTGAACTTTAATGATACGTTTATTGTGAACATTTGAACTACTTATGAATATGTGATCACATATCAATACATGGATGAAAGATGATCACACCATGTACTTTTACTATTATTACTACACATCGATACAAATATAGAAAAACGTAAAATGATATATTAGTTTGTATGTTCTTTTTACATTTGATCTTTGGCCCTTTTGACTTTCCTTTGTCTATTTTGACTTTTCTCTGGACCAGTTTGGCCTTTTGGCTAAAAACCGCACTGATTGATAACTGACCAATAGGAGAATAAGGAAGAATATACAAGAAGTGTCTAACAAAACTATCAGCAAGACTGGGATGATTAAGCAAAATAAATCCTTTATCAAATCAAAATTGCTGTTGCCTCCGTATTGCTTAATGTTGTCATATTTCGTTTTACTACAATTCCTTCGTTTGACAAGAACTTCTACGCGCGGTGTACACTTCCGGTTATGTTAAACGCGAGTGAACAAAATGACGGATTCTCACGAATAATCATAAGAGAGGCGTCAAACAAAACATTTATCGGTAGAAGTATTTCAGTGAAACGCATGCGTTGGAATCTGTTTACTCCCAGCTAATAAGGTAACAATTTATATTGTGAATCCATGCACTGGGCTTTATATGAATTGTTAAATCGATGATATTTTGCTTGATACTTGTCCCTCCCCCAAAGTGTTATTATCAGGAGACGCTATTGTTGTCATAGCTGAGAACATACATTGTTGTCACTTAGATATTTATTTTGGCCAAAAAATAGTATAGGAGCAAACAAAATATGGTCTCTGGATTTCATATCTTTGTGAGCGGAAAATGGGTACTTGGCAACTATACTTGGTAGGAAGAATTGATGGTCAGTGATCGTTTAACTTGTGATTAGCACCTCATTTAGGTACACAAAGTAATATAATTCAGACATGTACATGTGCGGTAGTCACTTTGAGGTATGTTTAGTGTTATATTCCACTTTCAGCGTTATTCCGGCTGTATGCCAACAGTCTAGAATTAATTCTGTTCCGAACAGTGCAGTGATTGACATGACAAACATAAGCGTGATCAGTCTACCCAACAGGAATATGATGACATGTCAACCAAATCAGCAAGACTGACCACCTGATCCCATTAGTGAACTCTTGCAATAAGCATGGATTTTTTAAAACAAATTCTAGCCTGTATATTCATAGCTTACAAATGTTTTTTCCTGATTATGATTGATCATGTCTGTATTTTTAAACAGACTGCAAATGACCTATTTGATAAACAGGTTTTTTTTTCATTTTTTCAGTGAGGCATATCCAAGCAATGTCTTGGTCAAGTGAACTCCCGCAAGAGCTTCTTTGTCGACCAACTGGCTTGGTTGTTCTTACTGGACTTGATGTCACATACAATGCTGTTCATAAGCTCATCTGGGACTCTTTTTGTAACAACCGTCGTCCAGACAGGGTTCCCCTGCAATTCCGAGTCCGAGAAGGGGACTATGAGTATCCTAAGTGCAAATCTAAGGTGGGTTTAATATACACAGAGATCATTAGCCATGTGTACAGCCATATGACAAGCCTGGCATATCAGTTAAAAATGGCAAAATTATGTTTTACAGAGAACGTCATACGAGTGGTACATCCCAAAAGGTGTACTGAAAACGTCCTGGATGAACAAGCACCTGAATGAGGTGCCAGCTGTGGTGGTGATCTTCTTCGACCTGGACTGGGATGAGACCATGTGGAAAGAGAGACAAATGGAGTGTGCAACACGAGTTGAGATTGTCAGGTGGAGAGTAGTGTTAGGAGTCCATGAGGAATCATCAGTCATTTTCACAGCTTTAGCAAACTTGAAAAGGAATTGATATTAGCTCTGTTCAACATGTAAATGCTTGAAAACGTAGGATTACTTGAAAAAGTAGCACCCTTAATCAGAGTACCAGTCAGTCATACACATGCCACATGTCATCTAGAAGTAAATAAGCTATGCATTTGATGAGATTGATAAGCAGCTGAACTAAACATGTTTCTTGTTTGTTTGCAGGAATAGCCTGCATGGCCGGGGCACGAAGGTGGCAGTCGTCCTCATACAGAGAAATACACCTCTTCCACCAGGTGGGTCATGTGTACGCTCCATTGGTGCAAGACATGGATGTTTTAATATCAGTTCATAGGCAAACTGCCATGAGTGGGGAAGTATGTCTTGTGGTGATGTGGCTATTTCTCTTATCAAGTGGAGAGAAGTCAGTGGGTTGACTTCTTGAGTATGTGGTACCATGAGATGTTTAAAGATTTTGTTGACATCCTGTCTGTCACTGGAAAATAGACATGGCATACCATTAGATCTTAAAAAATAGTATTTATTGATATCCGGTCAGGCGATAAGACTACAAAAAGGCCAGACTGGTCGACTGGGTGTCTATATTATGTTTGTGAATATAATATCCATGTTAAACCATGGCATGGTATCTCATTATTTGGATAGCCCTATAAAATAAAGATAAGTTCAGACTAGTACAAACAGCCACACACACATGCATGCATGTCACAACATAGGGCCAATAATCTTGAATCACCAGTCACCACTATAAGGTGAATGGCACATCAATGATATGCCAGGTTGTACTACAAAAAATGTGGTACATTCTGTATGTGAGAACTGTAAATGTAGAAAGGCTGCTCTAACTGGTAACATTCTGTTATGAAAGATGCATCCCTGGAAGCAGTAGCAAGGTCTGTCCATCAGAAGTTTGTAACTGATGTGTGTGTTGCAGGAGAGGATGTTGTTGCAGCGGAGAGAGCTGCCTCTATATGCAGCATGTGTGACATATCAGCAAAGTCTTTGTATGTTCTGCCACATACTGACCATCTAATTGGCTACACCATCAGGTACTGTGGGTCATCGCTGTATGAATAATATGCGTCAGTACTCAGATGTTTACAGAAAAAGAACCATTTGGCAAAATATTGAACATTTATTCACTTGGACCTTTTATCAGGTGTACTAAGAGTTTAGTGTGTTCATGTTAATGTCAATTTGCATTATATCAGCCAAATGTGTGAATAAAGGCTGAAGTTAGACAGGTGTCTGACATTTACCACTTAGTGAAACCTACAAGTATGGTACTTGGAAAATGATCGGGGCAAACTTAAGGTTGGATCCATGATCATGTGATTCTGGCATGTCCAGAATGTTCTTATGTGTAAGATTAATGCAGTGATTAGAGCAGGACCATCTCAAATCTCAAATACACCTGGACTTTTGTGACCTTTCAGACTTGAGAATGCCTTCTATGAGTTGGCCCAAGGCTACTACCATACCGAGGCCAGGAAGGTGAAGTCTCATAAGGATTTCCTGAACAAGACCACTCACCAGGTGAGAGAAGGGACCAGTCATCTCTTCATGCTCTGATGTGTATTCACTGGGGCTTTAATTGTCTTAAGTGCTGTAATTAGGTACCAGTTCCACGGTGGTTATGTTACTAGTTTTGTGAACACCATACCTATTTTCTTTTATTGTTTTGTTTCATCAAAGTTGTTTCTCTCCGTGTGAAATGGGCATGCCATAATGAAACTCACTCACTCACTCACTCACTCACTCACTCACTCACTCACTCACTCACTCACTCACTCACTCACTCACTCACTCACTCACTCACTCACTCACTCACTCACTCACTCACTCACTCACATTTTCCTTATGTTTCAGTTGCTGTTTGTCCGTCACCAGTTCAAGATTGCCTTCTTCAATGAGCTGAAACAGGACACCCACACTGCCCTCAAGTATGTGATTTGTCAACAGCACCAAGTTCATTTTAAGACACAAACCTAATCAATCCTAATGTTGCCTTAACTTACTCTAAAACTTGGTTACCTTAAAATAGTTTTTCTCAAAAACATTTTTCTCTGAAAGATAACTCAAGCTCATAGCTACAAGTTACATGTAATTTATGAATGTCAACACTGGTATTCCGCATGTTTGTGTTCACCCTTATAGGCGGTGGGGTAGCCTGGTTGTTACAGTGTTTGCTCATTGGTGTAAAACTGAACTTACTCTTAAGTTATGATTTGTTTTGAAAGGATATCCTCCTTGGCGTAATTTTATGCGTGAACTTCGTACCTCAATTTTCATGCTGTCGTGATTGTGTCAAGACGCACGTATGGTTTCGTGAATAATCTTCCAAAATGACAAAGAAGCAAAAACTGTTTGTATGGTACTTTTCTTCTTTGCATGGGCGATAGGTTGAATTGTAATTTGTGTGTTGCTTTATTTCGTTTATAAATATGGAGCTACTTGCCGGCGTCATCTTCATCTTCATGCCATGTGGCTTGTAAATGGCAAGTCTTCTTAGCACTCATATATTTTCAGTGCTGTTATATAGCTGTTCTGTAGGGCCAGCTTTCTGTTATGGTACAGTAGATGGTACTTTCATCTTTCCATTATGGTGCCTCATGTCTTATTTTTTCATCGAATAGGTGAGTCATGTTTGTTGAATGATTAGCTCTAGTACACATGTTAGTGTTATTTATAGCTAGTGTTATACTTGGTATTCAAGCATTTGTTGTATTGTGGGACTTGTCAATCATTCTCACTTTTATGATCTAATGTCTCTTTCTCTCCAGCTCTTAAGTTGGAAGGCAGCTATTCTTGTGGCATTAATGTCTGGCAGGAGGGTCAGCTTTCACTTGCCAGACTCGTACTGTCTTGAGATTGCCTTTTCCTTTCACATAATGGTGCCTTTTGAACTGCCTGCTTTCCTTCTGCCTCCATCGCCTGGTACCTCTCTTCAATGTAGTCAGGTCTGAAATGTCGGTAAGACTCTAAAGACGTTTATAAAATGAACAGCGTCTATGCATAAGGATAAACAGCTGTTCTGCTGTTATGTCTTTGGCAAGGCTGGCCTTCTGACAAACATGCAGACCGTTTCTAGGTTACTTGTCTGTGCCATTTGCCATTGGGCTATGTTCATGAATTATTAACTCCCCAAAAAGGTTTGAAAGCTCACTCAGTTGGGGCAGTAGCCACATCTAAAGCTCAAGCGGTGACCCTGGCCAATGAGGACATCTGTTCAACAGCTATTTGGAGCTGTCTGAATACATTTGTTCATCATTACTAGTTTGATAATCACTCCAGCTTTTGTCCCTCACCCTAACCATGCCCTTGCCTGATTGACAGCATTGGTGAGGTGACAGGGTGTGTTTTTACACTCTCAACTGGGAAATTCCACTTCGCAGGGGTATTGTATATCAGAGAGAATACCACTTCCAACTCGGTGTCTGTGCCTGTCTGTCTTATGCTTTTAAGTACCCGAAGGAGGATATCTTTTGAAAAAGAACTGACCAAACCTGTAGAGAATTCTTAGTCTTTGAAAAGAGCTAATCTTGGGCTAGAACTGCCCATCTCCTCTCATTCTGTCTGTGTTAGTTCAGCTTAGAAAGTGAGGTATAAGGTTCATGCTTAGAGTTAGCTTCTCTTTGCTGTTGGGGCTCAAGGGTCCTGTAGGGGTGGTTTCACAAGACAAAAATGAGATTTTTGTTTTCTAGATATTTTATTGAAAAATGTTGTTACAACTGTGATAGGAATGTATATTGGGCATTTTTATACTTAAGTATCCCAAGGACTCTTCACAGATTCAGAAAGCTGTACAGGTTTATTCGAATTTAACTCAAAAGCATTTGTTCAAGGCATATTGTTACATGTTGTCTGCAGGTATTTACTGTGTTGTTGAAGGATTTTGACTGTAGACAGTAAACATGCACCGCCATGTTGTCTTGCAGACACTACAAACAAGCCTACGGTCATATACTTGACCTGCGCATGTATGACACCAACATGATGGAGATCAAGACCATTGCAGGATTTGTTAATTACAAGGTAAACAGGAAGAAACAAGACTCTCTTCCAGTGTGTGATATATGATAATATTATGGCTCAATGTTTTTGATGGATTTTAATTTTATAGACACAGTAAGGATTGTCTGACATGCGTGAGTGCAGTGGGTAAGGTGGACTGGGTTTAATTCTCTATGGACCTGTTATAGGTTTCATCTTCTGTGATATTACTAATGTTGCTTTAATAGTTGCTTAAAGCAATGTAAATCTATTCTCTCTGACTTTTCTCTTCAGTAATGTTAATCCAATGATTGTACAACAGACACTTCAGTTATTACAAGCACAGATGTGTAGCCTGATGTTAGTGATAGAGAGAAAGCTTGTCATTTAGGTTTTGTTTATTGTCACACATCTTCTTCCAGATCTGTCGGCTGTCATTCCAGCACAATGCTCCTCTTGATGCCATTGCTCAGTTTAGGAAACATATTGACTTCTTCAAGAGCAAACCAAGCACAGCAGAACTATCATTTGAACACAGTGCTTGGATGTCTAAACAGTGAGTCGCTAAAAATCCTGAATATTTGATGTTTGATGTTTTGAATATTACTGTAGTGTTCATCATAAGGTTTTCAAACACTTTCAGTCAACCTATTTTTTAATCACTTAACATGGATTACAGATGTGTAACCAAAAAGCATTACAGTAGAACTATTGTAGAGTCAATGTTTATGTCACTAGAAACAACTTCTTACTTTGAAACCAGAACTCAACATCCTCAAAATTCTTGCAGACATTTCTCCCACGTGAATTTACACAAGTGTAACCGAGTGACAGCTGTTCTGGGATTTCTTTACTGTCACTATAGTAGTGTCAGCAGTGTGTGCAATCAGATGCGTGATGTACTTGTGTGCAATGTGTAGATTCCAGGTGTTCGGAGACCTGTTTGATGAGGCAATCAAGTTGGGACTGACAGCCATCCAAACTCAGCACCCAGGATTCTACTACCAACAGGCTGCCAACCACGCCATTGCCCGGAAACACCTCTGTCAGGAACTGTGCAAGGTATGCATCATGTGTAGAATATGGGGATTCTTAAGTATAACTACAGTGTCCTTAGGAAATCATGGGCAGAATAGTTGTCATGATAGCATGACATGTCATGGTGGCTCACCATGAGTGCAAGTCAAATATGCAACTCTTGGTTTGTTGCTTGTTGTTTATGCCTTACTCAGCAAATTTCAAAGTGTGAGTGTTTAAATATTCATATCTGGACCAGACAATCCAATGACTTCATTGTCATAGGTCTGGTTGCTTGGGATTCAATGACGTGTCCACCTAGTTAGATGCCTAACACCCGAGTCCCAATAGTCACCTCTTGTGTCGTGGGTCATGGGCTGCTGGACACCAAGTCTCACATAGAACTTCACAGGAACTATGCATAAATAAGGAATCGTTCTCACATAGTTTTTAATGTGTGTGACCTTGCTGATTAGGTGTTGACGACCTTGAGCGGTGGCATGATACATGTTATGGCCTCAATCAATCAGTGATGAGTGGAACATGTTCTAGTGATACATTACCCTTATGTATTTCAGCCGAACAGTGAGACACCTCCAGCAGATCCTTTCCAGAATGTGGCACGGCTGGAATACTATGGCCAGCGACCCTGGAGACAAGGCCATCAGAGTAAGAACTGTTGTGTCACGTTGTGTTACATTTGTCATAAAACGGAAATTACAAAAGGCATTTTTATCTTAAGAATAAGACATCATCTACTTATTTACAGTGCTACTGCGATTCATCGTTTAAATTCAAGTGATCACTTCCCTATAAAAAACTGTATAATGTCTGAAAACAATATATGAAGGAAACAAGTTTGCAGGATAACAGCAAATCATTGGTCATACTTTGCTTGCATTTACTTCTTGCAAAACTGTGTAAGGAATTAGACTATTTACAACAGTACTGTGTGTGAAGTGTAACAGTATTGAGATGTGTGACTGACTTGTTAGGTATCGATCCCCCTGATGCTCAGAAGGAGAAGGAAGGGATTAGTGGCTTGCAGTATCTGGAGAACCAAGTTGACCACTCCGTGAGTACATTAAACATCTGAACACATGTTCACATACCCTTGCAATAGCAGACGTAAAGGAGTGCAAAAGTGACAGTACTATACAAAAGGGGAAGGGGATGGATCAGGTGGGTAGAATAGTAGTAAAAGTATCCACAAACCATGGGTACAAATCTGAATATCTCTAATGTCCCCAACATGATATTGTTGGAATATCCTGAAAGCACCACCAACCCAACTGACTCACCTATTCGTTGCTGATCTTGTGAGGAGTGGAATGTACAGAATCATATTTCCTGTAACTGCATGCATCTTTTTTCTTGTGGATTCCAATTTTGTTTTGACGATGTTAGGCCTTCAGCATCCCATGCATGCCATAAAAGGCGACTATGCTCGTCGTAAAAGGCGACTAACGGGATCGGATGGTCAGGCTCACTACTTGGTTGACACATGTCATTGGTTCCCAATTGTGCAGATCAATGCTCATGTTGTTGGTCACTGGATTGTCTGGTACAGACTCAATTATTTACAGACCGCCGCCATATGGCTGGAATACTGCCAAGTGCAGCGTAAAACTAAACTCAGTCACTTACTCACTTGACGATGTTGGAATCAAAAGAGGTCTTTTCTGATTCTGGTAGTGTAATACTGGATAAAATGAGCTGCACTGGGTACCAGGGTTTGTAACAGATCTGAGTTTGAGTTGTGTGAACTGACAGTTGTTTTACATTTAAACTAAATGAACATTTCAGTGGCTGATAATACCCCTCCTGAGCAGTGCTGTCAGTCAGTTCAAGAAGTACAAGTCTCCCAGGCTCAAGAGGAGTCTCAGTAAGTACATGAATCCTTTCTGACAGTATGCCTGTGTAGGAATCCACTCTGAATGCCAGTTTAGGAAGCCCCTCTGAATCCCAGTGTAGGAAGCCGCTCTGAGAACCAGTGTAGGAAGCCACTCTTAATGCTGTCGTAGGAAAGCACTCTGTATGCCAGCATTGGCAGCCATTCTGTATGTCTGTATAGGAAGCCTCTTTGAATGCAAGCATAAGAAGCCATTCTGAATGCCAGCGTTGGCACTCTTAACACTAGTGGAGGAAGCCTTTTTGAATGCCAGTGTAGGAAGCTGCTCTGAATGCCTTTGAAGGAAACCACTCTGAATGCCAGAGTAGGAAGCTGCTCTGTACCAGTGTTGGAGGCTGGTCTGATTGCCAGTGTTGAAATCCACTTTGCCACTTTGCAAGTGTATCAAGCCACTCTGAATGCCAGTGCTGGAAGCCACGCTGAATGCCTGTGTAGGAAGCTGCTATGAATGCATGTGTAGGAACCTGCTCTGAATGCCAGTGTTGCAGTGACTCTGCCACTTTGTCAGTGTGGGAAGCTACTCTCAATGCCAGTGTTGGAGTGACTCTGCCACTTTGTCAGTGTGGGAAGCTACTCTCAATGCCATTGTTGGAAGTGACTCTGCCACTTTGTCAGTGTGGATAGTTACTCTCAAAGCCAATGCAAGAAACCACTGAGTGCCTGCATAGGAAGCCACTCTATATGACAGTGTAGGAAGCCACTTTGAGTGCCAGTGTGGAAGCCACTCTTTATGACAGTGTAGGAAGCCACTTTGAGTGCCAGTGTAGGAAGTAATTCTGACTGAGTGTACGCATTAATTCTGAATGACAGCATAGGAAGTAATTTTTAATGTAGGAAGTAATTCTGAATGGCAGTGTCGGCAGTAATTCTGAATGGAAGTGTAGGAAGTAATTCTCAATGGCAGTGTCGGCAGTAATTCTGAATGGCAGTGCAGGCAGTAATTCTGAATGGCAGTGTAGGACAGGAAACCGCTCGGAGTAACAGTGTAGGAAGCTACATGTCTTTTAGATAGTTTATGGACTTGTTTTCATTCCTGGACCTAGATTCCTTCACAGTGGTTTCGTCTTTGTTTCATCTCACCAAAGACCTTGGATTAATTCTCCACAGTGGGAGAATATGTGAAGCCCAGCTATGGTATTTCTTTAGAAATGTGCTCATCATCACAATCATTTTCCAGTGGTCCAGATGGGAGAGGAGTATTTCCATGCTAAAGACTACAGTAAAGGACTGATGTGAGTATTTCCTAGATAACAACTATGCTCATATTTATTTAGGCATAAGCCCGGATGTAAGAACTGAGTTTATGGTGTGCTATCGGGTATAAGCCCAGGTGTGAGAACCAAGTTTGTGGTGTTCTGTCAGGTATAAGCCCAGGTGTCAGTAACTGAGTGTACGGTGTTTATCAGTGATGAGCCCATGTGTAAATACTGAGCATATGTTGTGTCAGGTATAAGCCCAGGTTTCAGCAACTGAGTGTATGGTCTTTATCAGTGATAGGGGCATGTGTAAGTACTGAGCATATGTTGTTGTGTCAGGTATAAGCCCAGGTTTCAGTAGTAATAAGCCCACGTATTGAGCATATGTGTCAGGTGTAAGGGTCAGTAACTGAGAGTGTGGTGTAGTATCAGCTATAAGCCCATCTGGAAGAACCAAGTGTAGGTTTCTGTATCAGGTATAAACCCAACTATAAAAACCATGTGAAGGGTGTTGTATCAGGTATAATCGCATAAGTCAGAACTAAGTGTCCTGTGCTTATTTGATTTGACATTCATCTGCTGTCTATACTGTGTGATGTGTATCCAGGCTGCTGAACAAGGTGATGTGGGACTACCGAGTTGAGCGATGGTGGATTCTGCTGACCTCCATCTTGTCGCTGTCTCTCAAGTGTGCCTACCTCACTGCAAGGCTCCAAGAATATGTCTCCAACTGTATCGAGCTCATTGGACAATGTATCCTTCCTACTGTGGCAAAAAATACATTTTCAGAATCAAAAGATAAATTTACAAAGCAGTCTTTGTGCTGAGGTCACTACAATTCCCAAAGCATAACATATGCTTACAACCAGTGTTAGCACTCAAGTTGTACATTAATAAATGCAAGTTGTAGGGATGTATCTGGACCAGCTTAGAGACTGATAATCACCCCCATGTCTGCCGACAATGTCTAATAATAATTCCCCTTACATTGTTTAGGATGATGATGGAAGATACAAATGTTTACTGAGCTAATGTTTGGACTAGAAGTTCAAGTAACAGACTCTTTCATTCTGTATAGCTTTGTTCAAGACTAATGCTGACATCTTTAACAAGGACAGATTGTCTGTGTAGTCCTGAGGAGAAAACTCGAATACAGATGAACCTGATCAGAGTCATGTCTGTAAGTCTTTGTTTTTTTTGTTTGATATGCCAGTGACGAGAGGTTAGCCTGGTGGTTACAGTGTTTGCTTGTCATGCCAAAAATAACAAAACTGTGTACAATGTTTGAAGCCCATTTCTTGTGTGGGTCATAGTGGTGGGTTGATGAAGGCCTTAATTCAAGTGGTATGCTGGATGCCTAGAGGTTATTTTTAATCATAATTCATTCCATAGGGATTGGACAATGGATTTCTTTTTCAGAAGAAGTCCTCCTTGGGGTACATATGAGCATTTTTATGTGCATTTTAAATCCCATGACAGTTGTATTACTTGTAACTAACTATACTTTGCAATTAGATATTTACAAAAAAAACCTTCATTTTGTCTTGTAAGACCACCTTACACAGCCCTGCTTGCCTTATTCCTTTTGTGCTATATCTGCTCTATATATTGTGTGCATTATATAAACACTGCTAGCTTGCTTTTTGCTCCACTTTGTACCTTGTACTTTGCTTAGCTTTTTATCAGCAGTTTTCCCCCGTGCGTTTTCTCTCTGCTATATGCTTCTGTTTCTGTATGCGTGTTGTGGTATGCGTGTCTGAGGATGTGACCAGTTAAGCAGGCTTTAGCTCAAATGTGGTCTCACTTGGAGAGTTATGAGACAATTATAATGACTCCAGAGTGGTTGATTCCTTACTTACGGTGGTGGACTGACACTGGGAATCTATCCCAGGCTTTTGGAGACCCTTTTGCCAATGCTCACAATTCAGACAGACGCTTCCCTTACAGGGTGGGGGTAGAGGGGAGACCTGACAGTTTCCCTGCCTTGGTCCACGAACGAGGTGTCTTTGCACATCTGTGTGCTGAAATTGAGAGCATTCTGGACGGTATTTAAACGCTTTGTGGACTAGGTTCGGAACCATGTGGTTCATCTAGAGATAGACAATCAAACATCAATGACCTACAGTCTGAAGCAGGGTGGCACGGTGTCTCCATCAGTCCTTCAGGAGGTGTGGCAGTTTCTACTATGGTGCGATCAGTTCAACAAACAGGTTTTACCTGTTTTTCTCCCAGGGGTAGACAACGTTCGTGCAGGCGCGTTCTCACGTCGTGTGCTTGCACCCCACGATTGATTACTCAACCAGGAGATATTTGGGGTTATCTACCAGTTGTACGGGTTGTTCCAGGTGGATCTATTTGCCTTTGGGGTAATGAATCAGATTCTAGTGTTTTGTTCATGGATCCTGGATACGAGAGCCATCGCCAGTGATGCCTTGCAGCTCTATTGGACGGAGAGGGTTCAGTGGGCGTTCACACCAATACTACTGATCTCCAGGGTCCTTTCACAGCTAGCCACCCAACCAGCATGGCTACTTGTGGTGCTAGCGCCTGTAGTCGTCTCAACCCTATTATCATCTCAGCGACCGAACCTGCTATCCCAGATCAGTCAGCCTCACCTGAATCCCAGGATTCAATGGGTGGCTTGGCCACTGTCCCTTTTCTTCAACTGTAGTCAAGGTATTAGAGTTTTTACAGTCTTGGTTAGAAGCTAGCCTAGCCTTGTCTTCTTCAGCTGTCTTCATTCCCATTGAGGGTGTTCTTGTAGCAGGCATGGACAGATTGTGTCATCCGTCATACGTGTCCTCAGTGGAACTTGTCACTTGTATTAGATTGGATGTCTAATCATCTTTTACGACTTGGCTAATTTGTCACTTCGAGTTGGAGGATGTCATTTTTGGTTGCGGTCACATCTGGTAGACGGGTTGGGGATATACGAGCTATGTCTGCGGTCCCGGAGCTTACCATTTTTCATGAAGATTGGGTCGGCATTCGCTGTCTGATTCCTATCATCGGAAGATTAGTCATGCATTTCACGTGACTTTGCCTATTATTCTCCCCGCCCTCAGGGTTCCTGCATCCGGTAGCCAGGTGCAGTACACACACTGGACATGTGTAGAACTCATAAAGCATATATTAAGAGGACTGTGAATATCAGTAAGTATAAACCACTGTTTTTGCTGTTATGGCAGGGGTAAGACTGGTCACCCGGCCAATACACAAACCGTCTCTTGTAGCTTGGTGTGTTTACGATTAGCCCCATCACAATTTACGCTTCACAGTATGGGTCTTCACCTTAGTCATGCCCAACGCCTTGATTGAAATCGGTCAGGTGACTTGGTAAGTGTCATTTTCTATCTCGGTAAGGTCGTAGATTGCCACTTTGAATGTTTCCTATGTCAGACAGAATACCACTCCTCGGCTTTCAAGTCTTTGGGAGTCTGTCTTATGCTTATATGCACCCCAAAGAGGACTTCTTCTGAAAAAGAATTATACAAACCTGTAGAGGTTATGAATTCTTTGAGGGAAGTCCTCCTTGGGATATGGCCACCCACCACTCCTCATTCTGTCTCATATGTTCAGCATGAAAAGTTGACGGCTAGAGTTACCTGCTCTTGGCTGCAGGGCTGTAAATATTTTGATTGCAAAATATAGTTATAGTGGGGGCAATTTTTAATGAACATAAAAATGCTTCTATGTACCCCAAGGAGGACTTCCTTCAAAGAATTCATAACCACTACAGGTTCGTAAATATTTTTGCAGAGAGAAATCACAAGACATACTTCCATTTTTTGTGTAATTTCTTTCCTTTTTATAAATTTTTATTTAGAATGACATTCCAGAGCCAGAATCAGTTGTAGAGAGTGAAGGGTTAGAGGCTGCCCACAAGGAGTGGACACAGGCCATGTCGGAGCCCACAGTCTTCACAGTGGAGATGCAGAGTCTCGTGCCATTCGGTCAGTTTACAGACCTATTCTAGTGTCACATGTTGTCAGTAGTAGAGTGCTGTATTAATGTCTTGTGATTCTTTGCTGAAAAGGCGCCCATGAGATATGGGTTAGATTTGATTTTCAGCAACCCAGGCTTGTTGTAAGAGGCGACTAGCCTCTCATTGTATCAGTTGCGTAGCTTGATGATAATGATGTTGATCTCTGGACTGTCTGTTCCAGTCATGATTGTTTACAGACTGTCGCAGTATAGCTGAAATATTGCTGAGTGTGGCATTAAAAAAAACTCAAACAAGCCAAATCTACTGATGTGTATATTTCACATCTATACTATGTATATACCATGTGCATACAGTGGAAGCTGTCTAAACTGGGACTGAAGACATAATCTGGCTTAGACTATGTGCCAGATTGTAGAGCTGGTAATAAACATACAAGACGCGGACAGGTCTTAGATTTTATGCCAGTGTTGACAACTTGCCACATTGGACACATGTTGGTTTTGACAGCTTCCACTGTATTTCACATCTATACTATGTGTATACCATGTGCCTATTTCACATCTATACTGTGTTTATACCATGTGTTTGTTTCACGTCTGTACTGTATCCATACCATGTGTATATTTCACATCTATACTATGTTTATACCATGTGTATATTTTGCACCAATACTGTGTTTATACCATGTGTATATTTCACGTCTGCACTGTATTTATACCATGTGTATATTTCACATCCATACTATGCTTATACCACATGTATATTTCGCACCAATACTGTGTTTATACCATGTATATATTTCATGTCAGTACTGTGTTTCTAGTGGAGTGCAAGGCCCGATTTCTTGGGGAGACAGTGTCTGCTGACAGTGAGATCATCCTGGAGGTCTGTCTCAGGTGAGGTGCCCTGATATTAGTATCATACTATGAGGTCAGGCCCAAATACAAACTGATATGCATATTCATAAATATGACATGCAAAATGCTATGAGATATTTGTCTCATACTATCATCTTCAAAGATATACATGAGGATTCAGACCAGTTTATTTCATTCCAAACTATATGTTGTGTTCAATCTCCTTTAAGATGGAATATATGTCCAAGTGTTTTAACTGAATTTATTATATATGTGACCTTTATTATGGAAAGAGACCTGTATCATATGCAAAACAGCTATCTGTTCTTCCAGAACATGTATACATAATCTGTAACTGCACATAATGATAGGAGCTGTGGGGAAGCCCAGTGGTTTGCTCATCATGCCATGAACCAAGGTTTAATTCCCCACACAGGTACAATGTGTGAAGCCCATTTTTGGTGCCCACCACCATGGTATTGCTGGAATATTGTTAAACGTAGTGAAAAATTGAACTCACTCACTCACTCACTCACTCACTCACTCACTCACTCACATAATGATCAAGAACAGTTGTACAGAACTGAGTTCAGTTAACAAATACAAGCGTATGATGTAAATGTACATGTTGTTAACATGCCTAGAGCCTGCACTGTGTGCTATCAATATACAACAGTATCAATATACGGTGATATTACAACGAAGAGTACTGTTACTGAATTAGGAATGTAGCTAGCCATATCTGAATGTGATATGTCAACAAAGTTTCGTAAATGGAAGTGATGTTGTTTGGTTTTCAGGGTCAGTTGTCCTTTCCCAGTTCGCTTCTCCAAACTGTCGATTCACTTCAACAACCAGGTAAGTACATCGACACTACTTCTTGTGTGTGTGTGTGTGTGTGAGGGGTTGGGTTTGTGGGGCAGTGTTGTTTAGGGCCCACATGGGTTGTTGCATTCGTTGGACATTGTGATTGTAATTGTTAATTCAACTCCCGGATTCACCTGAGGTATGATGTATCGTCCTTTATCAGAATGACACTTGTACATGTAGGAGACACCTGAGGTATGATGTATCGTCCTTTTTCAGGATGACACTTGTACATGTAGGAGACACCTGAGTTGTACATTTGATTTACCAGCAATACTGTTCAAAGTAACATTAGACCCATCTCTCTCTACAGGCATATAACGATCACTGTGAGATGACAGACAAACAGGGGATGAACACTGCAGCAGAGGGAGAGAGTGAAAGTGGTGATCTCTATCTGGTGCCAGGCAAACTCAGGGTCTACAGGTTCACCTTTCTGCCTTTGAAAGAAGATGTCGGGAACCAAGTCGAGGTAAACATCATGGCTGTTTATTGTGTTTCTGGTGTTGAGTAGCTTCTGATGATGCAATCTCTAAGACTTGCTGTCAGGTCCTCATGGACCTTCTAGGCTATTGCAGGAGCTAACTCAATATCATTAAAGTTAATCTCTTAAAATATACATAGGGATTGGATGACACCACTTGATGTGCAGACTCTAGAGTCAATCAGATGCCTGCTTTCACAGTAAATATGTCCCATATCTTTTCTGCCTTGAGACATGTATCACGGATATAACCTCCCATAGTACACTCATTTTGGTGTTGGTGCCTGAAATGGTGAGATATATAAAATATCCAAAACAGTGTCTTAGTAATTGATGCATTTGTATTTCCTTGAATTCAGAATTTCCCCTGTCTTCATTTTTGAAATTATTAAATTTTTTCCGGTAGATATCATCAGTTGCTGTGGAGATGGGATCAGAAAGAGGCTGCTGTGCGGTGTTACGGTGGCTAGGTGGAGGTGGTGATGTCATCTCTACTCCACTGTGTGCCCAGGCCAACATGTCCCGGCGCCAACACCCCGTCAGCGGCAAGGTCATGTGGGAGGACTTCTCCGTCAGTCATGTCATCAGGTGATCTCATCTGTTTTTACTTGTGTCTTGTTCTGTGTCACTCATAGCGTACACATTCATTTGAACTCAGATGTCCTAGACCAGTGAAGATAAGGGTTAGAGTTGGTCTTCATCAACCCATGCTTGTCATGAGAGGCAACTAACAGTACCAGATGGCCAGACTCAATGACTTGGTCCAAAGTTCATCATATAATCATCATATATCAATTGTGTAGATTGATGCTCATGCTCTTGATCACTGGATTGTCTGGTCCAGACCCGATTATTTGCAGAATGCCTCCATATAACAGGAAGATTGCTTAGTGTGGAGTAAAACGACAGTCACTCACTCACTCACCCACAGGAATCAGATAAGGAAAATTAAAGTTAATCAAGAAATCAGGCTGGAGAAAAATGTATTGAGAAACTGTTCAGTGTTTGGATGCTTAAATGTTTCTTATTTATTAGTATTAATAAATAAGTAATGTAACAACTTATTGGTATTGCAGATTCACTCAGGAAGATAGTTTGAACAATATTATGTAGCGTAATCTTGTCAATGCATGACGACTAACCATACTGTATATGTAACAATCTGCCATATGTCTCCCTCAGAGTGGTACCCAGAGAGGCCAAGCTGGATCTACAGGTGGAGCACAAGCCTCCAAGTCTCCTCAATGAGTTCTACGAGTTCAGTGTTACCATTACAAACAATGAAGCTGAGACTATCTCTGACGTCAGGTAATGTGATACTTAAATACTGTGTGTCTGTGTTGCAGTGTGTCTCTCAGACACGTGCAAGTTGATATAGTGTTATCTTCATTCCACTCAAAATGATTCTGAACTTGAACCATCTCAGTTTCTCATCTCATCTGAGACACAATATTTAGACATGACACAGAAACAGTAAAGACATCTTTATATTTTAACTGCTTTGTTTATATTATGTTTTAATTGACATTTATTATCAAACAGACCACATTTATCCTGATGTAAAAGGTTAAACCAAGAACAAAATAAAATGTCACAGGGGTAGGAATAGACTTGGCTGTTCCCATCCCTGGTAGATCTCCTGAATGCATTCATGTACATGTGACAGTGAGCCCAAAGCTAATTAAATATTCTGTGGCCTAAAATTAGTTAGGAATATGTATTAAGACAAGTGAGCATGGCTTTGTTCAAGGCCTACACATGGGTATGAACTAGCCAGGGAAATGTTTCAGCCTGTTGTACAGATTCTCAATGCACCTACAGATACTGAATGTGAACAGTTCCTTGATAACATGGTGTATCCTTGATAACATGATGTATCTATATAAAAAACAGTTGCATCATTGCAATAAAGATGTTGTCAATCCATAAAAAAATCTCTTCATCATACCAGCTTCTAAGTGCCGTTTAAAGAGATTATGTGAAATACCAGTTGAAATGTTAAAAAAAAAGTTCAACAGCTTCTGCTCTTCATCCCCTTGTTCATGTTGAAGGCCCTTCTCTGTGTCAGATTATCAACTTATAAATGCCACTTTCAGCAATTATTTAAAATACCAGTTGAAATTTCAAATATCAGTTCGGTCAGCTTCTACTCTTTATCACCTTGTTCATGTTCTTTTTCAGATTATCAGCAGGCGTGCATGAGGCACAAGAAAGTGCACAGCACGAGAAAACAAGTAAGCTTGAAACTAAACCCGAACTTCCAACAACAGGTATGGTTACTGTACGTGTGTAGCACAGTCTGCATGCCTGGCGTATCCTAGAGTAGCAGTTGTACATCTGTGTCGACAGCACCTCACTGTGGGGATATGGCATCCAGGCATAAGAGGAAGATGTGTGTTAGATACTGGGCTAGGAGAGATATAACAAGGTCTATGTGAGATACAGATGTATGTCTTTGAGCATGGGAAACAAACCAGGCTTCCTGTTACAAAGCAACCTTTACTAAGGTTAACCATAAGTCCCATTCTTTAACACCTTAGTGTTTTGTGAAAGGAGGCCCTGATCATTTGGTGATTTCTTTCATTCAGTATTGTGGTTCTTGTTCCACGAGTGTGTGTATGTGAGTATATGCCCACTCATTTGCTCACATGATCAACCTGAAGGAGTGCAATGTAAATTTAGCTGAAACATGCAGTTTGCAATATTTATGCTGCTTGTAATCATCATGAAAAGATGACGAAATCATTAGACTGTACATATAGTTTACTTTCTTTGTCTCATCACAAATAGAGTCTGTGACAGTATAGTTGTATTCTAACCTTAGGCTGACTATACAGTATATAGTTCCAATTCCAATTTATGAATTAACACCCACGCGCACGCCCACGCCCACGCCCACGCCCACGCCCACGCCCACGCCCACACCCTCCTATTTTCGGACATTGTTAATTGTACCATTTCTTTTGTTGTAATTTTGTTGTATGTCTGTTTAGATTTGTAACACCTGACTATTTTATCAAGAGATTTATAGTGAAGTTGTAGATTGTTATCTTTATGTTATCACATTACTTCTCTTGATTCCTAAATATACGCCAGTGAGCAACTAGACAGATGGATACCAGGCGCTATACAAGTGAATTAATATTACTCTGGAGACGTTCATAAATTTTCTTCATTCTTTTCATCACAGATTTTTGGTAGTGGTACATAGGGTAATAATGATTATAGGAACAACAAAAATAATAATAGTCATAATAATAGAAGAAAGTAAACGCATTGCCATGTTTTAATCATTGTCAATATGCTGATGAGGCAGAATTAACATAGCAGCTGGTCCTAACATGTATGTGTTTGGCTTACAAATCTGCTGACTTAGAAAATAAAAAAGATATAAAATCAGAAATGAAATCTTTATAGAATCACAATGTCTTATTTTTTTGAGCCAGGTAAAGGTAAAAATGATTTTGACTTTGAAAGTCATGTAGGGGATTTTAATGGGACTAAAACAAAATATTTTCCATCATCTGATGTCAGATTTTAGATTTATAATATTTATTAGGAACTGTGCCAAGCCATGATGTACTGGCATCATATACTGATGAAATCGAAATTTAATATGAACAAAAGAAATGTCCATTTTATTTTGTAATTTCTTTTTACCATCCCAATATATGTAACTGTCAAAATCTATAAACCAAATACAAAAGAATGTCTGGACAAATGTAAATGGCCAAATTCCTGTTGAGAGTATTATGAGAATGAATGAGAGTGAAAAGATACAGCTTGTTGTAGCATCAAAGACACATGTAATGCCTGCTGTGATGACATGCATACTATGTACTAACATGCACCTACGGATGGCAGTCACAGCTGACTGAAATCATGACTGACCAGATCACAAGCCTGCACATAGTGTAGATTCCATAGAGCTTTATGCACATTACTAAACCTTACTCTTCAAGGTTAAAGACTGATGTTACTTGCCATGTTGTTGATGTGTTGTTACATTGTCACCTTCTAACCCATGTTCCCAGGAAACACTAAAGGTAGTTGATTTGTTCAGGTCCTGATGGCTGGAGTGTAGATACATGTATATATAGTGGGAATATTATGATGAAACCCTGTAAACATCTCAAATGATGTGATACATCAGGTTGCTATGGTTACTGATATTTGAGTGAATGACGTAAGAGAGAATTAGTTTACAATGTTACTTAGTTCATGGGGATTCATATGACCCAGTCGCCAATAATAAGAAAAATTAGCTCTTCATAGTCATGCCCCTTAAGCACACAAGAATCCTATGATGATTGGTTAAAATATAAAAATTGCCCTGATTATGTTTCTAACTATTGTCAGCATACCTGTGTATATCAGTTCCACCTAAGCAGCTTATACTTGACACCTGCGTCACTTCAAAGATTCCTTCAGCATTAAACTTTATACCTGGAAGAGTTATCTAGAGTATGTCTAACGCATTCCCTAACTAACTACTTTATGTGTATTTTTATGTTGTAGTGCTGTTGCTCTACTGAATCTTGCCACAGCAAAATACTACTTTAAGATAGAAACTTTCATCTACATTCTACGGCAAATTCTGAAAGGATATTCATTGCTTCAACATAAATTAGAAAGAGGTTCAAAATGATTTTTAAAAGTATTGTAAGACAGCACCATGTTTCCTTCAGCTCACATCAGTTTTGATCAGCCAGAGTTTGATGGCCGAGTGATGTCGGAGAAGATGGACATCGACCTAGGGACTATGGAACCTGGACAACAGGTATGTGCATCACATGCAGACAAACAAGTTCACAAAACTGTATCTCAAAACAAAGCTGATTTTTTTTCTGCCCTGCAATGCCCTGCCCCGCCCTGCCTTGCCCTGCCCTGTCCTGCCCTGCCCTGAAATATTTCAGGTGTTGGTTCATGTTTCAGATTCTGAGGACATTCTACTTGAAAAGTTTGCAGTCAGGTAACAGGACAGTATTTACTAAGGTGAGATTTTTCTGCACTCCACTGTTTCTCACATTCACTTCAATGACGGTGTTTTGGATAATACACACAATCTGTACATGGCAAATACAGCCTGGATTTGAACTTTTGTCCAGCTGAATACTAGAGTGTCTGACTGAGCTACATGTTTCACTGTAGAGTCTGACAGACTGTATAACATCTGTGACTGAGTGTATTGTGTCTGTGACTGACTGTGTGATTGTAGTGTCTGTGACTGTGACTGTGGAGAGGCTATGACTGTGACTGTAGTGTCTGTTTCTGTGATTGTAGTGTCTGTGAATGTGACTCTAGTGTCTGTGACTGTGGTGTCTGTGACTATGTGACTAGTGTCTGTGACTGTGTGATTGTAGTGTCTGTGACTGTGACTTTAGTGTCTGTAACTATGTGACTGTCTTGTCTGACTGTATTGTCTGTAAACTATGCAACTCTAGTGTCTAACTTTGTGACTGTAGTGTCTGTGACTGTGTGACTGTAGTGTCTGTGCCTGTGTGACTGTAGTGTCTGTGACTGTGTGACTGTAGTGCCGGTGACTGTGTGAATCTAGTGTCTGTGACTGTGTGACTGTAGTGCCTGTGACTGTAGTGTCTGTGACTATGTGACTGTAGTGTCTGTAACTATGTGACTGTAGTGTCCGTAACTATGTGACTGTAGTGTCTGTGACTGTAGTGTCTGTGACTGTGTGACTGTAGTGTCTGTAGCTGTGTGACTGTAGTGTCTGACTATGTGACTGTAGCATCTGTGACTGTAGTGTCTGTAATTGTGTGACTGTAGTGTCTGTAACTGTGTGACTGTAGTGTCTGTGACTATGTGACTAGTCTCTGTGACTCTGACTCTATTGTTTGTGACTGTGACAGTAGTGTCTATGACAGTGTGACTGTAGTGTCTGTAACTATGTGACTGTAGTGTCTGTGACTGTAGTGTCTGTGACTGTAGTGTCTGTGACTGTGTTGCTGTAGTGTCTGTAACTATGCAACTCTAGTGTCTGTGACTGTGTGACTGTAGTGTCTGTGACTATGTGACTGTAATGTCTGTGACTGTGTTACTGTAGTGTCTGTAACTGTAGTGTAGTGTTTGTGACTGTGTGACTATGTGACTTTGGAGTCTGTGACAGTGTGACTAGTGTCTGTGACTATATAGTGTCTGTGACTGTGACTGCAGTGTCTGTGACTGTAGTATCTGTAACTATGTGACTAGTGTCTGTGTGACTGTTTTGTCTGTAACTATGTGACTACAGAGTGACCGTAGAGTGCCTGTGTTACTGTAGTGTCTGTAACTGTGTGACTGTAGTGTATGTGACTGTGACTATAGAGTGACCATAGAGTCTGTGACTACATGACTGTAGTGTCTGTGACTGTGTGCCTGTAGAATCTGTAACTTTGTCACTATAGAGTGACTTATGCTTCAGGTGAGGTACAACATCGAGGTGGAACACAAGAATGACAGAATCAGCTGTGTGTGTGACAAGGAGGAGACCATCACTCTGTCCATCATCTCACCCTTTGAAGTTTCTATCAAACTCGAGTCCATGAAGGTAAAGCAGAACATTGACTTAATACCACCATCAATGAAAGGAGTAAAGCATTCATGTTAATTCTGTTCAAAGATAAGAAATTGATGTAAATGACAGACCTAAATTACTGATTTTTAGTAATATTGTGTTAAGATTATGAAAACATGAAAAAGTACAATTAAAGTGATTAAATCAAGGTGAAATATGTAATAACCAGTATGACTAGTGCACGTAGCTGTTGTTTTACCAAAAGAAAATAATGTGAAAATTCCTCCTACATCTGTTATAGAGCATGATTCTTGATTCTAGTTTGAGCCAGTTGATGTGGTGCAAGCAGAGGAGCCGTTCCTGTTGATGCCTGAGATCCGATGTACGTCAGCATGGCCAATTGAGATACAGACCAGTGAAGTACAGTTGGTGAGTGTCGGCAAATGTCTTGTCATGTGATGTCTGAGATACTATGCACATTGGTGTGGCAGAGACAAGTAAAGTACAGCTAGTGAGTGTTGGTCATGTGTCATGTGATGCCCAAAGTACCACGTATGTCAGCATGGCCAATTGACCCAGTGAAGCAAAGATGTAGTTGTTGTGAATGGTTTCAGTGAGGACCTGTTTTCTTAATTTTTGTGACATCCAGGGCACCTATCAGGTAGATACTCAACACACGTCAGTATTCCAGCTACTGCAAGTATCTGCAGGATCCAGATGATACCTCAGTGAACATTTGTCCATTTCAGACTGAGTACATCAAGACAGCCAGTGACAAGTTTGTGTCACAGATTGAAGGAGGTGAGACGATTTTTACACTACCACAGGTGTTGCGTCCTTCTTACACTGATGCAAGTGTAAAGCCTTCTAAGAGGGGAGCACATATTTACATGGGTTCTTGAAAAGGGATGATTATGCGCAGGGTTTTTTATGCTTGAAGAGTGAAAAGCAGGTTTTTTGGTGTTCGTAATGCTTTTGTATGCCATATTTGAACTTGTGATTCCCTTATACATGTTTAATGTGTCAACAAGACCTGTAGAACTTCAATATTTCCTTCCTCATCAAACTTAAGGTTTAGAATTGACTAAAATGAAAAGCTGCGTTAGACCTCAGATCACCCACCTATTCACTTCTTCCAGGAAATGAGTGAGTGAATATGGTTTTGCTCGGCTTTTAGCAATATTCCATCAATTTTCCGGTGAGGAAGAAATGGGCTTCACACATTGTTCCTGTGAGTGAACATTTTAACCATTAGGCTACCTTCAAGAAAGTGTTAACTTCTAATGTTTTGAATTGAAAGACTAAAATACTGTGTTTCAGTTGGTTTAAAGAAGAATGAGTGTGCGGCGGAGTGTCTGTGCCTGCTAGCTGAAGCATCTGTCCATCTGTCTGTCACTCTTGGAACCTACACTGTCCACTGGCGGAGGAAGGCTGACGGAGACACTACCAACATCCCGTATGTCACCACCTCCTTCCCTCTGCCTACCGTCAACATCGAACACATCCCCATCTCCGTAAGGCTGCAGTTGCCGGCATTTGGCTGTGTGAAGACGCTGCTGCCACTCTGCTACATCATCAAGAATCGGACGCCATACCTTCAGGAGATGGAAGTCTCCATGGATGCTAGTGACAGCTTCATGTTTGCTGGGAATAAACTGGTAAAGATGTCAGAGATATGTTCAATATTTTCACATTTTAGTCCAGTCAAATGGAAGCTTAGCATTCGATGTTAACCATATTTCCTCTGTCTGTATGTTGGTGACAGCTGACATTCAGTTATATCCCCTTCTTGTTCCAGATTCATTTCCGTGTCCTTCCCCACAGTGAGTACCACCTCATGTACAACCTCTTCCCGCTCATCGCTGGTCACGTGACCCTTCCCAAGCTTCATGTCAACATGCTGCGATATCCAGGCACCATGGATGAGATCGTGCAGAAAATGCTGCCTACGTCCATTTTTATCAAGGTATGTGCATCATGGTAAATCAGCTCCTTTATCAGACTCAGTCCTGAGGAAGTGTTGTCTGCCAAAGGTGTGTTTGTTTCAACATGACTTGTTTACAGGTATAAAAGATGTAGTATCTCAACTCTAAAGCTCCTCAGGCATACAAACCTATCATGGCTGGGAGACTGGTGTGATGAAAGTGTGATATTACTGATACAGCACGGACATAAATGTGATATTGCTGTTATTCTAATATGACTGATGTTGCCATTGTATTGTGATGTGGTCAGTATTTGATCGTGATGTTATATTGTCGTTATATAATTGTGGTTTGACTATTGTTATATATTTGTGATGTGACTATTGCTGTTATATAATTGATATGAAAAATATTCCTGTTACGTATAATTGGGGTATAACATCAATATTGCTTTAATTAATAAGTGATATAACTGATATTGTTGAGAGTGGAGTAACAAAGATGGTTGAATCTAAAATCCTATATTTACTGTTGTTGCAGCCAACAGGGAAATCCTTGGTGATGCCTGCATGAAGTCATTGTTGGAGTGGCTATCCTTAAACTGTCAGCTTACCCATGAGTTTCTGTTCATTAATTTGTGACATCAAACATTATATTAATATATATAGATATGTATGTATTGCATCTTTGAAAGCACTTAAAAAAGGGCTTTGTTGCAACCGTTTATAGGACAACTGTGACCTGTGATTATTGCATCATGTATATCTTGTATAGAATTATATTTATTCTATTCTATTCACTTTGGCGAATTGCATAAATCAGTCTTGAGTGGGACATGAAGATATGCATCTTGACTGACAAATTCATGTGAAATATGAATTCACTGTGGTTGAATGCACTGAGTAGTGTGGTTGGATGGATAGAGTAATGGATGGGTTATGGTCCGATAGCTTGGTTTCTGATTGGTTATCAAGTTAACCAATCAGATGTGCTGTGTGTGACTGAACATTTTGAGTGTATGAATCTTATACATGTATTAATATCGCTAAATTTGTGTTTCTTGTGTTGGAGAGTTTGTAACTCAAGAGGTGTATACATCAGCTTGTTCATGTCTGTACATATTCTCTGAGATGCACATTAAATGTTACTGTTTGTCTATTTTAATGTAAGGCCTCTTATACACCTTTCAGTCAGCAAAGTGTCCCAACATACATAAACACTGCTTTGTAACAATGCATCAACTTACAGTTTCTAAAGGCCACCTGGCAACACCATTCCTCTAGTCAATGTAAGAGACTCGTCAGCCTATGTATAGAGTACATTAAACTAAGAATAACAGTGTTGCATTTTTATTTGTTCATATTTTATTGATGAGCAGTAAATGCCATGGAATAACAGAGTACCTGATTATGATTAGCTGTGTGGGTATATCCATGGTATAAAAGAGATAACAAAGATGATATTCCAAAGATGATGATTTGTGATACTTTATATACAAGTATATAAGTATAAGGACTCTGTATAGGTACCACCCAATCATGTTTGAAGTTTTTCCTGTTGATTCAGCAGGACAAGAATCAAGGACCTGGACTGTTAACAGTGGGAAACCGTTTCAGCTGCAGCTTTTCTCTGCTCGACAAAGATATTCTTTCTTCAGTATGTGCTAGAGCTCACACAATGGTCACTGCTATTAATCCTAACATACAGAGAGATAATGTGTTCTGCCTAAACACACTGGCACTAACTCGGATGTTATTTTCTGTGTAGCAAATACAGGACCTATCTGATTTCATGAATTGGTAGGTGCTGCCACATTCTGGCTGCTTATACATTATCAACTCGAGTCAACACAATCAAGTGAGTGAGTTTAGTTTTACGCAACACCCAGCAATATTCCAGCTGTATAGCATTTGTGTGTAAATAATTGAGTCTGGACCAGACAATCCAGTGATCAACAACATGAGCACCAACATATGTAGTTGGGCACTGATGACACATGTCAACCAAGTCAGCAAACCTGACCATCTGATCATGCTAGTCACCTCTTACGACAAACATGGATTACTGATGATCAGTTCTAACCTGGATGTTCATGAGTTGACAATCATGTGATCTGACATCATTTGCACCATTTCAAACAATAGGATACAATAACATGCTTCAACCAAGTCAGCCTGTTTTTCCTATCAAGTTAGCTTCCTCACAAGACAAGTAAAGGTTGCTGAAGACCTAAGGTATCAGTTCTGGTTGCAATCAAATACACTATAATACATATATATACAATACACATATAATATACACTGTAACATTTCATGTATTATTGAATTTAGATATAACATAAATATTTAACAATAACATTACGATGAGCGTGAGCAAATAAACAGATATGCAATATGCACATCATGGAGATTTGAAATCCCTGGGAGTTGTCTGGTACTGCTACCTGAGTGCTGCTCAAAAGAAACGTTTGGTTTCTTCATCTAAACCTTTGTAAAATCCTGAATCAAAACCCTTTCTGTGTTGCTGATCCTGTTATTCAGTGAAATACAGGTTAACTGTAAATAGCTGAAACCTTTCATATTTTCGAACTAATTTCACAATATTTACTGTTGGGACTCCTTACTGTCTCTCGCTGTCCATTTGTGGGAAAATCCTAACTTCTGAGAATGTCTTGATAATGTAACTTATGTGCATAGTTGTTGAAGCTGACTTTTAGAAGAACCAATTCATGTATTGTGACATATTATTAGTTACTGTTGGTTTACCATCTGAAAACAATTAAATATCAGAAATTATAACTGCTTATATAATTACCAACAAAATTCCTGTAATATATTATTAGGAATATGATATTTTGAAAACAACTCACAATGGTTGTATGAAAAGTTGTAAAATACATGAAAAATTCTTAATTCTAACCAAAATACTAATCCAGTAACTTTCAGTATGTTTCTAGCAGTCATACTTCAATGATCTATGCGTTTGCAGCTGTATAGTTCTGTATTATCATGATTATGCCTAGAAACTGAAAGTTCTGAGTGTCCCATACACAGATGTCCAAAGTAAACTATAACAAACACAGTTCAGGTTTGGTGGCAGAGGTTCGACAGTACAGATGTTCTGTAGGAGAACTTTCTCCAAACTCATTGCTGGCTGTCACTGATATCTTGTACCTTGTTTCAGGGTCAAGGTCGTGGAGCGTGGCACGACCAACACTTTGACCAAAGTCTGTCACCACAACACTTGTCCTGTCACTACATAGGCCATGGGTGAATATTGCAGTCTCGTAATACACTGTGAAGTACCCTATGTTATCACTAGGGTCGTACATCCATGTGAGAGACACGGACTGCTGGTCCACCGCACACTCTTGGGACAGGAGCTTGGGAGAGCAGGGCTTGCCTGTGTCAACAGAAGATACAACAGAATCTTGTAGGTTAAAACTACATTTTATGAACAACTTCCAGACCTATAGGAAGCATAAATTATTTATTCCAATATTGAATGATTACTGACAATGTGGTGAGAGAGTGAGGGTAGTATTACACTTCCAAAGCGACATTCCAGGAACATTAAGCACAGGACAACAATACTGGGTTTCCCACATTGTTTTCATTTGGTGAATCGAATCCAAGCCTTTGCTATGAGGAGCAAACCCTTATCCACTTAATACCCAACTGCCTTCATTGAGCATAGTTTCACTGTACATTTAGAATGACATCGATTACAAACAAGTCAACACACTCTTCCCACTCTGTCCCCTTATTGGGAATCGAAGGTGTGATGTGAACTTCTGTATGACACACAAATCACTGGTCCACCCCACCCCCAACAAAGACTACTGAAGTCGGCACTGTGAAACAAGACAGAGGAAAACACCACTTTAATTGCCAGAATAGCATATATTACAAATGACAATTTGGGTTATATATTCAGCTCATCAGCACCAAATGCTCGGTCCCAGATTGCACTGAGACGTTGCCTCAATGTCTGAATGCTACCTGGGGTGTTTCCCAAGATCACATTTAACCTCAGTGTGTGTGGAACGATTATAAGATAGCTACACAATGTATCAGATCCGTTGACCCCTCACTCGTCCCGCCAGCGGCTCGGCTAAAATGTGTATTCATCAGCGGTCATTTTTACCAGCATACGGACTGGAGAAGTCGACATCACACACGTTACAATGGACAAGAGAATCTCCTCCCTTTGAAGCAGCAAGACACGGCCAGATCTCATGGTATGAATCCTTGAAAGGTTGTGTTGATTTAATATTCAGTTTTAACAGTTTAGTCTTAGTTGACATTGGCTGATCAATGTTATCAGCCTTCCGCTTGGCCATTTCCAAGGTCTGCTGTCAATACATCGCTACAGGTATTTCCGGGTTTATTCACAAAACGGTCCCTATTGAAAAAACAGCACCGTACAAAATGTCACTTAGCGGAAACAGCATTAATAATAGACGAAAACGGAAGATCGTTGAGCCAAAACGGCCACAGAGAGCATAGTGCACACACGTACATGCCCCTCCAGCGACCATATAAAGTCTGTGGTCGCTTTAATAGTTCCATGAAGCTTGTTCTTGTGTGATATATCAATCTTAAAAAGAAATGAAGTTGAAGTCTATGATAGTGTGTTGTTGTTTTTTCCCTCGCGGTCATAAATACGCGATCTGCGTCAGAGAAATTATTTGTTATATGACGAGAGTATATAAATTATATTCCTTATTAGGTCCTTTTATGGATATTTTACGGGGACTCAAATAAAGGTAACACAACGACGCTTGATTAGCAAGTTAGGTACATAGTATAGATTCTCATTATTCCATTTCAATGGAATCTAACATTATATTTGGTGATATTTACACGAGCCAACAGACGATTAATCATTGTCTCAACGACAATTAGTGTTATTTTGTTCAAGACTCATAATTTAGCTACTGTCTCAGTGATAATTAGTTTTATTTTTGTCTAGAAATAGTTTTTGTGTTATGTGGAAAATGACGACGTCATGAGATGTATAGACAAAAAAATGATGGCGGTCGGAAATAAAGGGACGATGATCGAGATCTGTTTTTATTCTGAGGAGGAGGTAGCTATACAACGATTCCAGTACCCACGCACGCAGTGTCTGTAATTCCTTATATGTTATTAAGAGGAGTCAGAAGAAAATGCAGAAAATTTGTTCCCTTCCTTTCCTATACGATTTGGATCTTCATCAAAAAAGCTACATCGGAAGTAGTTCATATGAATAAACTCGTCTAGTTATATGCTGGACTACATCGGAAGCTGTCATCTAGTACGTCACGGAGGAGGAGTTAGTCTGTAGCTATCAAGTTCTTTGGAGTCCTTAATAGATGTATTTCCGACAGGACCTCCATTTTGTCTCGGTGCAGGCATTACACCAGGGAGTCGTTGTACAGGGTGATCGTGGCGCTAATGTGACTGTAACCCCCATGCCTTAAAATAGACTTACGTTAGTCCTTGCGCTAAGTTTTATTTGTACAACGGCACACAGGACTTCCCAACTCCAGCCAAGATTCAAAGCCATAGATATACCATCACTTCGTCAAAGGAATGTTCAGGCCACGTTCGCTAAGCTCAGGAACCACAGAGGGCAGTCTTGCAGGACGCTGTTGTTACTCTATGCCAGGACTAACTCAACAGGACCAAGCCATTCAAAACAAACACGAGAACGCGATACCAGAAGGGAATGGAACATTACGACAGAAGCAGATGTAACGGATCTTGCTCTTCACCACAAGTAGTTATACAGTTTCACAACTGATGTGAATGTTTTGGGGGTAGTATTGTAAGATTTAGTGTCATGGATAATTTGCCATCAGTCCCAATTTTGGAAATGTATTTGTGAAAGGTTAAATGTGCATCTTCACGCCGGAATGAAGTATTTCGCTCCACATTAGAAGTTATGTTAATTTATCATTTAAGAACTTGAAACTTTTCTTTCTATATTATTTCATATTCGAGCGCAGGCCGTGTTTGTTTATCAGTTCTAAATGACTAGAAACTCACGAAGAAATGTAGAAGCAGTTAAACAGATTTGAGTATGGATGTCATTGTTCAGAAATATACTTTGTTATACTCTGGACTTCATTTGCAGAAGGATCGTAACTCTAAGTCTAAGAAGGATTGTCAAGGAGCTGTGATTGTTTTGTAGGGTCTGTTTCCTGAATACGAATTCATGAGGGCAACGAAAAAAAGTTAGTCCAAATTTGGTGATAATCTTTCCAGATTATTTATTGGGCATTAAAAAATATACTTGTTCCAGAAATGTCCCCCAAACAAAAAAATGATAAGAAACTGACCTTGCAGAGGCAAGAAGCACTTGGTGACATCTCCTGCCACCTGTGCCAATTCGGTGTTCTGGTGATTGATGTCAACGATGGGCTGGTCCATGGTGGGGGGAGGACCGTCGAGCGGACACAAGATGGGAGGATGGGTATTCGGTTGATCCATGATGGAAGGAGGGGTGTTCGATTGATCAATGATGATAGGAGGAGTGTCGAGTGGGTTCAAGATGGGAGGGGTATTGTATGCATCCATGATCGGTGGAGGGGTGTTGGGTGGGTATAAGATGGGAGGAGGGGTGTTAAGTACATCCATGATGGGTGGTGGGGAATCATCTTGATCCGCGATGGGAGTTGGGGAATCGAGGGGATCCAAAACAGGAGGGGAATCAGCTGGGTCTGTGATGGGAGGAGGGGAATCGGGTGGATCCACGATCGGAGGAGGGGCGTCTGGTGGGTCCATGAAAAGAGGATGGGGATCCGGTAAATGGTCCAGGCTCTCAAGGAGGCTGTACATGGAACAAGTTGAGAATATATGTGCATCAGTACAAGATATAGAACGGGGTCTAGATTTTCGCAGGTCTCTTAGTCGTAAGTGCCATTTATTATGATTAACTTACGACTATCATAGCGTCAAGAGAGCTTAAAAATGTAGGCCCAGAATAGATGTGCGTTAGTGCAAGATACCACAACATACATGTCGTGCCCATGTTGGTGACTGGGGGCACAGTGGATCAGACAGCTATGTTCGAAGTTTTACTGTTTGCAGTTATTCGGTTTTATCATAGAATTCGTCTCCAAATATGTGGATTATTCCTGTGTACGGCCCTAAACAAACAAATCATAGGCAAACTTGGGAACTCTTTTCATTTATATTGAAAATGGAGTATTACCACAAAGGTCTTCGTTATACACTCAGAACTTACTGGCGGAATTCTGAAACGAACCATAAATGTAATCTTTATGAACAATTATATATACTTACTCATATGTAATCCGTAGTCGAGCGAATTTCTAGTTAACCTTGGACTAGCAAACGTACGTTTATTTATATGAAACACAAGGGTAGAACAATGGTGGAATGAACGGTTGGACTTCCGGTTCCAGGTAAAGTGCTGAATCACCGCTGACCTTGTGACTGGTTACTTAGAACGTGGGACACTAGTATGACTGGTTCTCGCGTTTCCCGTCGGTTACAAAATATGGTATTGCCAAACTGACTTTATCCATCTAGTTCTCATAAGACTGTAACACTTAATCGTCTTCTCGATCCCTATGTCCGATCTAAGTTTTGCCTTTGTAGTGAACCCGGAACGAGTGAGTTAAGTGTCCTTATTGCTGCTTTGAGAAGTATTATATTGAAAAGTTATATCATTTTAGGTCAGTTGATCATTTTGGTAAAACCAAAATCAAATCTAATGTAATTTCCTTGTGGTGATTTAAGTTTTATTCTACATATTTTACGCGAATAGCAGCTAATCTGTAGCTCTGAATATGACATAGACAAATTCCTACCGCCCACAAACTGCCTCCTTCCGATGATGATGTTGTCATTTCCTGACATCGGCGCAGCAGACGATCGTACTGAATGAGTCGGTCAGTGACTTGGTGGGACTGATCTCCAATACCTCTAAAGTGACCACAGCAGCCCCCGAGCGGCGATCTGCTTGCTTGAGAACCTTGCGGATGGTTTCTGGTTGTCTCTGTGTTTGTTTCTTCCTCATTCTGTAATCAAGCGTGAAGCTAAGGCGCCAAGCCAAGGAATGACACTCCTTGTGCTAAAGCTTTGGAAAATTCTCAGAAGCGCCATGTTGATGAAGCGAAGTAAGTTAGGTGTGTGGTATTTTTCTAAGTATTCAAGCCGTGTTTCGATATTGCTGGAATGTTAAACTTAGTAAACCCCAACGCTCTTACTAACTCCAGCAACGCTTCGGCTGCATGTCAAAAGGTAACACCCCTAGTTCCCTCGTGTTGAATCAAACCCAGCCCTCGGCAATGCGAGTCAACGCTTAAGTCACAAGGCTGCTACGGAAAATACAGATTCATGTATGTGCGAAAGCAAGCATGCAGATATTGAACAACAGTCCGGGTGTCATGGACTGCTCACCGAGTACAAGAACTAAAATATTAACTCAACGTGAATAAAGAAGCTGTGTTATTTCTTCTCACCTGTAATTTCTCTTCCGCTGCTATCAGTTTCTCGAGGTAATTATATTCCTCCGTCCTCCGTGACGTCAGATACCCCTCCGCCACCGACAGCAGCCCCTACAACACAATAGGTTACCCACTGGCTTCCACAGATTAGATAATTTGGTTTTGCTTGTTGTCGCGCTCACCATTATTCCATATACATGTCGACCATCTGTAGTTAGTCGAATCAAGAAAAGACAAACCTGTGGATGATATTACGAGCAAAGATTCAGGCTCTTTGAGAGAAGATGACCAATATTTGTCCGCTGAACAAAAATCTGAGGCCACGTCAGAAAGACATTTGGCGAATGTGAACCGACAAGTGCATTGACCAACAGAACAAAATCGGTATTAGCCAATACGAATACAACTTTCTCGAGTTTAAGTAACCAGTGTATAAATTCATATACTTCTATTCCTGGCTTGGCTTTGAAAAACATCGATTTCAAAAACTGAATGAGAAGACTGATTGCATGACAGTACTTTTAGGTCTCTTCTCTCTTCCGTTTTATGTTTGTTCCTATGATTTGGCTGGAATGCCTGACTCTTGCTGGGGACCTATTCTTCTGACCGATCACCGACCTGTATGTAATCCGTCGTCTGATCTAGAGGGATGACTTGATGTTCCCTGTGTCTCGCATCACGACCACGATCTCGTCTGCTGAGGCAACATTTGACGCACACCGGGACATAGCACTGGGTACAGAACAGATTCACTCTCTCGTCCAGGTGGTCGGGGCACAGCGGGTCTACAGCACAGATTCATAAGCATCATGAGACTCGCGGGTTGCTATTACTATATTACATGTATAACGAAAAGAAGCAAATGCCAAATGAAGGTGCACCAGACAGACTCGTCGCAAGCCTTTTGTTTAGATAGTATTGGGGGCGTTTTGGGCAACCTGTATGTGTAAGCCCGGGCTTCTTTTATAATGGTAACTACGCCAATGCAAGACCCGAAGAAGATGTAACTGTCCATACTTTGTGCATGTGAAGAGTGGAGCAGATGGTCGTAACTGGATACAGGGCACTGAGAGCCTCTGTCAGACAGCGACAAGTAACTGAATTTGTGACCAACATGGAGCTTCCATCTTCTTTAATTCTTCAAAGGCATTTAGAAGATGGCATAGTAATACAGGACAAATTTTATGGACAATGAGGGGTCTAGGATAAGCCCCGAAACGTCGTGAAAATAAACTCAGGAAGTTGCTATCCATCACATTTGTCTTGTATTCCATCTTCTTTACCAAGCATTTATTCAAATACACAAAAACACCTTGACATATCTCACGATTAATGAGCCGCGATCTTTAGGACAGGATTTTTCGTCTCTTGCAACAAAGGTATCCTCCAGTACAGAATCTGCCGAGCTGGAAGCTGCTTTACACTACTGATATAGTAGACTGGCCCTTCAGAGGGTCAGGAGGTTGGCATGTTGAGGCGAGTGACCGCTGTCATACCTCCACAAGGAGGTTACACTCAAGATTGGCCTTGAATCGTGTAAGACTCGCAAAATGACATTTTGAAAATTCAGATTCACTAATAAATTCAAACATTCCAGGGCCATGCTTGTACACACATGATTTCATATGACAATCAGTTGGTTTTATTTGTAAATGAGTAATCATCATCATAAACTCAACATGGATTCCAATCATTTTGTCGGGTTTTTTTTATGAGTCAAAGAATCATACGGGTCAGAAAAAGTCGTGCTTTTCCATCGTGGTCACCATGAGAAGTTTTATGGACGTATTGAAAACCTGTCACTGCCAAAATACAGGTGGGGTTTAGTTAAGTTCTTTGTGTATATTAAAGTGATCATGGGAGCACACGGTACAGCAACGTTTACCGGAGGTAGCCATATACAAGAGGTAATGTAGAACGATGGCTTTACCATCAAACAACTCCGCCAATGCTCTCATCATATATCTGACTGAAAGCACCTTGCACGACCAGGCGGGGCTCAGGTTCAGAACATGAACTGTTTGTGTGAAGAGTGTCAACGGCTTCTTATCATTGATTCTTGCCTACTCTTGAAGATGGAGTATCTGAAGATCCATCGTATGTTCAGACATTAGTATGACCCCCCTCTTTCTCACCTGAGTTAGGACTGTCATCAATCACCTCCTCCAGAGCATAGTTCTTGGGTAGACCTTTCACCCCTCCTGGCGCCAAATGAACCTTTCTGCACGTGGGGCATGTGATCCGGCCCTTCCTGACGAGTCCCTTGGTGCAAGTGGTCCGACAGAAGCTGTGGCCGCATGGGAGGACCACGGGGTCATTGAAAGGATCTAGACATATGGGGCAGCTCATGACACGGTGTCTCGTGTCTAGGCTTGCCTGAAAAACAAGCATGGTATACATATTTCAATTAGGCTCTGAGGTTGAGGCTTTCAGCTTCCTGTACTTGAAAATAGATCTGGAAGACCTTGCACAAATCTGCGTTTTTCATGTTTAAGACTAGTCTATGTATGCTATGCAATAGCTGCTATTTGCCTATTTGTTTTTTTCCAAATACAGCGTTAATACGGAAGTCAATGGAGAAAAAACAAACAAACAAAAAAACAAAAAAAACAACAAAACAAACAACCCAAACAAAAAACAAAACAACCCAACCCCCCCCCCCCCCCCCCCCCCCCCCCCCAAAAAAAAAAAAAAAAAAAAAAAACCATTTGTTTTAGTTAACCCAACGTCCTCGGTCAGTCCCATGGGGCAAGACGGACGCTCCGGTCGGCGATAGACCTAAGACAAGGTGTCAAGGTGATCGTACCTCCCATACTTTAACATTGGATTAACATAGACTTACAGCCATCGTAGCGCTTTGATCATTTTGTGGAAGCGGCCATGCTTGGTCCCCAGCAAACTATGCATGTCGTCAGAGACGACTAATGGAATCGGGTCCTAAACCTGGCTGATGCATGTCATCATATCCAGAGTTGGTAGATCGATACTCATGATGTAAATCATTGGATAGTGTCGATTATTTGTAAACCGCCGTCATATTGTCGGACAATTGCTGTTTTGAGCGTTAAAAAACAACAACAACAACAACAGCAGCAACAACAAAGACGTTAGATAATGCCACACCCACGCTCATTATATCGGAGAAATCATAATAGTTCACGTCTGTTAGCTGTCGAAACATCAGTGTCAGCAGAGAGCATGTGGTGTATGGTCAAGAATACAGAGCACCTGTCAGGTCGGCTGATAGTCAGTTGTTCGGTCCGGCTTCATCGTTAAGAAAGGTACTTCTGATTATTCTGTGTGGCGCTCGGGATAAAAAATCCCAGAACTGGACTGGAATCGATATGGCAGGTCTGAGAGTGGTACCCTGTGTTGAGTGCATGCATAGTATCTAACTGGATATAACATCGGCATTCGGCATTAAGTACAGAAGCAGTGAGAAAGTGTGGTGTTATGCGGCTTTTCACAATACTCAAGCAAAATCACAGCTAGGGACAACAGAAATGGGTTTCACACATTGTACCCATGCTGGTAATACAGCCGGGGTATTTAACCACTAGGCTACCCAACTGCCCCCGAATAGACGCAGTCACACGCGCTCAAAGTGAGACGCTGGCCACATACCTATAAACACGGGCATACAAGCATAGAAACATTACCACGACACACAGGTGATTCGAGCCTACAGGTTCCTGGTAAACCCACGAGACCTAACCCTGCTCGGCCAATTACGACGTCATCCGCGTCGTCTTTCATGTTGTGGGTGTTATCCATGACAGCTGCGCGTTGATGCAGTGCGACATATCGAGCCCTGTGTGTACAGGCATCAAGTTGCAAATATATAGACAATGGCTTCAAACGGTGCTGCAATTAATGTTTTGTTTAACATTAAATACAAGCAAGGGTGTAATGTGTGTAATAGCCATCCGCATCAGATTTCTAATTAATGTGAAAAATAGATTCACTTCCGGACTCGCTGTAGAACGGCTTGCTCTATACCATCACTCAACACTGCTGTAAACACCATTTCAAGTGTACGTGTAAGTGGAGCCAACAGCCAAATATATTTTTGAAAAATAAAGTTTTGGACTTTCTTTGTAATTAAGTATGTTTTAACTGGTAACAACCCATGGAACATGGTGTAGAGAAATCAAGAATAGTGAACACTCCCTTGGTCCGTCTTGTGACAATACAGGCATCTTTTTTGTTTTGTAATCTATTTGATTTCTGTGGCAAATAGAATAACACAGATTAAGGAAACATGAATGTAATTACAGTAATATTGATATTCCATTTTAAGAAGTACAAAATCTCTCTCCATCAAAATCAATGACATTTGGTGGAATACATTTGATGGAATCTGAAAGAGGTAACGCTGAAAACTGAAATCATGCAACCTACGTTACCACCACATGTAATCTACCTTACTATTACGTTTCAATGATTTTAATGTTACGTGAAACAAATTTGGAATAAAATTTTGCCTTGTACAAAATTTCATCCACTATTAACCAGAAATCAATGTAATATCCTTGCTTGGAAAGGGCATCAGATGAGGAAACTGAAGACCTACGAAAAAACCCTCACTGTATGTTAGCTCTGTAGCCATGGATGCCATGGAAAAGTAACGAAGTATAGCAGTATTAGAGGGTGTCCGATAATGTTAAGAATGGTCACTTTAGTGTAATTATGTTACCAAGCTCAAATGTTTTAGAAACAACCTAGCAAATGCATTGATGTAACATTAGCTGGATTTTGTATAGTAAGTCTTGTATTGTTAATAGGTGTTATCACGTATATTACATCACAGAGATTACATTTACGTGTACTGAGTATCACAGATTGTCTCTGTACTTCATCTGTGACATATTACTGCAATTTGCTGCATCTCATTGAAGCACTTGCCTCGCTATTATCGGTTATTTCCAGCATTTATGTTGTACATTGATATATGTAGGTCACGTAGATAACATCCCTAAAAAGCCCAAAACGATATAAACTCTAATTATGCTTTTAAAGGCATCTGGAGTAATCGGCTGTTTAGCTTTATCACATGTTCTTAATTACTTCTTCACCCTTTTCATATCATTTTAACTTAGATTACGCATATACTGGAGACAATATGAAAATGATCATCTAGGATATGTGTGTGTGTGTGTGTGTGTGTGTGTGTGTGTGTGTGTGTGTGTGTGTGTGTGCGCGCGCGTGTATAGACACACATACATATATATATATATATTTAAACGCTATTTTTCATTTTCTCTTGAACGAACAACATTATAGAATGTTTATTAATGCTTTTTCAAAAACGTTTTCAGGATTCTCTGTCGTGGGTTACATTGTACAGATATCCCGTCTGGAGACAAGAGTTTTTGTAATAAAATCAATCATCTGTGGATAGTCAGATAAGCATGAAGGTGTGCCATTTAACTTTGTTTGCGATGCCTCTGGGTTGATATTTAATAGCAAACATATTTTCAAAAACACATCCTGAGGCTACGTTTTAAGTGCGACAGCAACATTAATAAAATGACCCAACTTTACCGAGAATTGGTGAACATACAATCAATTTTGGTAGACCTCGTTATACCATTGATCGACACTGCTGTAAAAATATTCTTTGGTTCATCCCCCGTTTTACCGTCAGACAACACACCTGCTGATCCCCGTTGTACCATCAGTCAACACTGAATGGAGATAAAGCGTTCTCCAACTCGGCTTACAACGTGGGTCAAACCGCCACTTTGGCTAAGTGATTCGAGCGTTTGCCCGGCGATTCGAAGGTTGGTGGTTCGATATCTTTGCCGCGACACATCGAAAAAGATGCCAGTGGTTGCTCTGTCTAGCGCTCGACCAAAGGGGATACGCCTGGGACTAGTAGGCTGGTGACAATCTAATGTGTCCGGGGAGGGTGATATGTTACATTATAATAGGCTATCCCATATGGATAGCACTTTAAAACCGATTTACGTCCGAACAAATACAAGCAGCCACGCACGCACAGGAAGGTGCACGTTCGCTGTGTATGTGAAATATATACTACTTTAAGCAACGTTAAACCCCAACAACCTGACCTTAAACCATTATTAGCGCTTGTAGTTGTTGTCTGAGAATATCTGCGTCTTGTAATGGTAACATTCGTGAAGCTATAACTCGTATTTATTCCACCGCCAGCATGCAATACGCCATGACAAGAAATACGTATAGTTGCAAAGTCTTTAAAATCCGACCCTCAAGATCAAACATCCCCTCCCTACTACATGTAACATGTATGTAATATGTATGGTATTGTGTTCATTTAGGTTTACACTCACCTTGTGCAGAAAAGATTGCCTTTGTGTGTGTCTTCTCTGTCCCTCCGAGGTTTGTAATCTGTGTTAGTGTAGCTGTCGAGGTTTAACATTTCAGTACCACATGGCTATGTTCAATAAATGTTCATTGCAGGAAAATCAACAAGGGAGATATACATCTGTTGCCACGAGAACAGTGCGAATCGTTGGTGTGACTGACAGAACATTTCCTGGTCGATATACAGATTATAGTACGTTTGTGCACACTTTGCATGATAGGTGCGTGTTAATGAAAATGCCGTAATGGAGATTTTCATACAAGTCAACAGTAACAATTACTGTATCGATAGTACATCCGGAGAAACATTCAGGAATGTTTTCAGACTATATCATCCACACTGGAGACAGCTGAGTCTTTACACATCTCTGGCCATCCGCGGTGTAGCATTTCTCTAAGGTGTACATATCGATGCATAAATATCTGCCCCCTCATGAATGAACGTTTACATGCTGGTTTGCCAAAAAGAAAGCATGGTCAGCATATTATGTTCTCAAATGGTTGAGTTGTTGCTTACTCATATCAATCAATGTCAGTCAATGATTGTCGGTCAGATTAATGCCTGAATGCATGTTTGATGCACGTGCATCCCGATTTCAATGTTGTTTTGTGCAAACTCTTCCCTTTTCATAAACAAAACCATTTTTAATCTCATGCTATACTTTATTGAGCAAAACAGGCCATACGGTCACGATTCATGTTTTCCTTAAACCTCACTTCCAGTGTATGTTTGAAGAACAAATACAGTGGAAGCTGTCAAAACCGGCACCTGACCAATCTGGCAAGTTGTCAACACCGGTATATAATCTCAGCCCCATTCTTGGCTTGTACATTTACCATCAGCTCTACAATCCAACACTTTGTCTAAACCGGATTTTTCTTCAGTCCCAGTGAGAGCCGGTTTAGACAACTTCCACTGTAGGTTCAAATTCGCCGTAGATTATTAAATATCATTTCCAATATTACGACGTTTCTTTTGCCTTTCAGTGCAAATGAGTTGTCAGTTAGCAATATCTAGCAGAATTGACACAGCATACCAAAACTTTCTGTTGTGCATAATTTCCACTTAATCATGTTGATCATGTTAACGGAAACCTTCTGATGCCGTCTCCATAATGCATATACTACAATTACTGATTACTTGGTTTGATCCGTGAAGATTAGAATAGAATAGTCTTCAGCAACCCATGCTTGCCACAATAGGCGACTATGCTTGTCGTAAGAGGCGACTAACGGGATCGGGTGGTCCGACTCGCTGACGTGTCATCGGTTCCCAGTTGCGCAGATCACAGGCAAAGTGTAGCGCAAAATGGGTTGCGCAGCAGAACGAAACTGACCAGTCTTCGTATATGCGAGCGAAGCGAGCAAAGGTTGGCATCAAACTTCCCTCGCTTCGGTCCGAAAAATATTTTTCATGTCAAAATAAAATATCGCCACCATCAAATATAGACACGCATTTACTCAGCAATATGGCAGTTTTTTGTAAATAATCGAGTCTGGACCAAGCAATCCAGTGATCAATATCATGAGCATCGATCTGCGCACAGGCAAAGTGTAGCGCAAAATGGGTTGCGCAGCAGAACGAAACTGACCAGTCTTCGTATATGCGAGCGAAGCGAGCAAAGGTTGGCAACAAACTTCCCTCGCTTCGGTCCGAAAAATATTTTTCATGTCAAAATAAAATATCGCCACCATCAAATATAGACACACATTTACTCACAGGGTGGTGCTCTCAGATTTCCAACCTCATACTTAACGATTACTCAGGTGAAATATATTTTAATCAACGTTTTAAGCGCCGCTGGTGCTCTCACAGAGCGTTCTTCGCCTCCATTACCCCTGCCAGCTTCCGGTTCAGCGGAATGAAGGAACAGGTTAGGTAACTCTGAAAACACTTGTCGAGTCGCATGTCCTCCGCAAAGTTCGCAGATGACAGTCGTCGTGCATATTAACCATGAATGAGGAGCAAAGGAACTGCATTGCTGTTGCTGAGGCAGGCCACAATCTCCTTATAACAGGACAATGCGGGACAGGAAAGACATTTACTTTGAGGTATGGATGTTTTGTTTTTAAATTTCAAGTCATCAAGTGGATTTGTCGTGAGGTGTCACGGTTTTCGTTTACAGTGAAAACGATCTTTTGCTTTGTAATAGAACTATTTTGTATTGATAAGAATTGATCAAGAAATGAAAAGAATAGCTTTTCGTCAAATCGGTACTTAGATCACATGGAACACTTTTTCTTAACAAGAAAAGAAATAAGTTTAATTTTACTTCATATTACGTACCAGCTGACGGCATCTGTCCCAGCGTATGGTCACATTTTACTGTGTTTGTATTTCCCTCAAAAATAACTACTTGCGCAATTACCTCCCTTGCATTCATCCACTCGCTACGTCAGGAGTGAGCCTTTTTAGAATAACTGTTACTAAAATTCTAACAATAACCACAATATATCAGATAAATAATCTGGAACAGTTTAATGAGAAATTTGGGCAATATGACGTGTCCTCTTAATTTCTGCTTATTCTTGTTCCTTCATTCCGCTGAACCGGAAGCTGGCAGGGGTAATGGAGGCGAAGAACGCTCTGTGAGAGCACCAGCGGCGCTTAAAACGTTGATTAAAATATATTTCACGTGAGTAATTGTTAAGTATGAGGTTGGAAATCTGAGAGCACCACCCTGTGAGTAAATGTGTGTCTATATTTGATGGTGGCGATATTTTATTTTGACATGAAAAATATTTTTCGGACCGAAGCGAGGGAAGTTTGTTGCCAACCTTTGCTCGCTTCGCTCGCATATACGAAGACTGGTCAGTTTCGTTCTGCTGCGCAACCCATTTTGCGCTACACTTTGCCTGTGCGCAGATCGATGCTCATGATATTGATCACTGGATTGCCTGGTCCAGACTCGATTATTTAAAAAAAACTGCCATATTGCTGGAACATTGCTGTGTGCGACCTATACTAAACTCACTATTACTTGGTTTGATGATACTAATCAGAAGAGAGGTTGTCGGCTTGCAATAATCTGATATTGGAAGATGTGGAGAACCTGGAGGAACAAGAGAGACGATCGACAGGATTACAGGAAGGAATGGAGAACACGGGGATGATAAACTGAACCCCAGTCTAACGTTGGTATTAAGTCTGTGTTTAGAGACCTTTACAAACATGTGATTATATGCTGTCATCCCCAATCATGTCATGAAACTGAATGATAACAATTACAGAAACATCTTCAGTTTGGGATACCATACTCTAAACCAGACGTTTATAGTTTGGTCAAAGCATACATCTTCAGTTTTCATGACATACAAACACACTCAGGCGAATCAAACTGCTATAAACGGAGGCTTGTTTCTCAAAACAGTCGTAGCGCGAAGTTGATTGTTACTCCGAGTATACTTCAGTATAGACAGTCATAGCACTACGATCGCTTAGAGAACGGCACTTGGGTATTCGATTGTACGACAAAAATGTCCTCGAAAAAATAGCTATCGTTTTAAAAGTACCGGAAAAGGTCCTGTCGTAATATACACCTGTTGAATCATCAACTTTGAGGTCAAAGATTTTAGAAAAACATTGATAACTCACGCGTAAGGGTCATTAAATGGATTAAACTATCTTCCATCTTTTAATGAGACTAGGATAAACATGAAGTACTCACATACTCAGTTTATTAAAACTTACTAAATGTTTAGATCTTTTAAACGACATTTAGAAACATGAAGTACACACATTTGTGTGTTTTCAAATGCATGAGTTGTAAATTTGTCTTCCATTTACTGCCATTGCCCAAGACGCATCAGCCAATGCGGATATGAGCCGGGAAACCAAGAGCAAATGACTAGCGACTAGTTATCGCCACGTACCTGTTATCTCCAACACCTGCCTGTAGCCCTTGCACAGACAGCTTGATTTTAACTCTCGCAGCCAATCGTTTTTGTGATGTGTCAGTGTGTGAAATACTTTGGTAGTACAAGTCAAGCTGTCTGGGCAGTTTTGCATTCGCTACAGTCAGGTGTTGGCGATAACAGGTACGTGGCGATAACTGGTCGCTTGAGAGTATATATGTCCGGATGCAGAAACGTGGCGGCAGGAAGGAAATCAATCCCCGAGTCCCTGCATGGTGAACAGTAGAATGTGTAAGTCTCAACAGACGTTCCAGACCCATGTAGTATACGAGAAGGAATACGACCCAGTATACATAATTATTCATCAATATTTGCCTCTGTGATGCATACAGGATCTGTTCATTTTTGTCTGTTACATTTTTGTTTAACTATGCCTATAAACGTTATGAAAAATATGACATGTGTTTTTATTCTTTTGTGAAACATCTCCTTTTTCAAAATAGGACTTATTTCTGGAGGACCTTTTTCTTAGGTAAATTTAGTGCTTTCGTCCGGTACATTTTCCGCACACTGGGTCCTCAAAGAAAGGTTCATGGATTGTAAACTGAAATCATTGTTCATTGTTACAAATGATTTGACCCGTGAAAGTCCGGGCTAAAATAAGCCTTCAGCAACTCATGCTTGCCATAACAGGCTACTATGCTTGTCGTAAGAGGCGACTAACGGGATCGGGTGGTCAGGCTCGCTGACTTGGTTGACACATGTCATCGGTTCCCATTTGTGCAGATTGATGCTCATGCTGTTAATCACTGGATTGCCTGGTCCAGATTCAATTATTTACAGACCATATAGCTGGTATGTTGCTGAGCACGGCGTAAAATTAATGTCACTCCCTCACTCCCTCACTACATGTCATTTGATTCATTCAGAATGCTGGACACCTAACCATACAGTAATTGGTGGCTTCTGAACAGGAACTTCAAATGTAACACTGTGGCGATTACGGTTGTACCAAACTGATGAAAATATGCATTAATATGTCATTAACTTTAATTTATCAAGGTTATGATATATTTATCTGATTTACATTTTTGTAGAACAAATTACATTTGACAAGAACAAGGCATTTTGATGACTTTTCAGATGCATTCCCATCTTCACCATCAGTCTGTTCAGTCCTTTGGTGAAATCTCATCGAGCGTCCAGTATCCCTGTAACATCTGGTCTGACAAACAAATAAGCTAAGCGTTTGAGATATGTCATCTGCAAACAGAACGTGAGCCACTAAGAAAGTCACAACGACATTCATTGGTTGAATTATCTCGAGCATCGTTTAGCGCTTAGTGCAACAGCCCGCTTGATGATTCTCAACCCAGAACATCTGACCTCAAATACAAGCACAAAGGTCCTATCATAAGGGCTATTCCTTGACTCAAGCACGGCAACACATTCCAAGTATAGAACCCAACTGCCCTTCCTGTACCTGCCATTCACAAACAGCTCCTCTACATTCCCCAAATATCTGCAGAATTACATTCCATCCAGATCTCTCCGTGCAGGTCCCAGCACCTGGTTGTTTTTTTCCCCAAAATGACACATTGTACCCATGGACACATTTGCCTCTCCTTCGCTGTGACAAGCCAACGGAACGGTCTTCCTTTCTAACTCGGAACTTCTAAACCAACCTGTTCGGCCTTAATTGCTTTTATGACCGGTCTCTTCCATCAAGCTGTGGAGTGAACTATTCTGCTCTGGCACATAGAAAATCGACCCCTAAAACTGTCTATTACCATCACCGATAATGTGTACTACACCCTTAACACGAAGAAACTATATATATATATATATATATATATATGTATATATATGTATATGTATATGACACAAATTCCAAGCATGTCTCTGTGTGATACTGATGATACTAGTTCAGTTCAAACAATACCTTATACGATTGTCGCACGTATCAGTAAACACAAATAGTTCGGCTTGAAACTGATAAATCTCTACTGGACAGCATTCACTCAGCCTTTATTAACTTGTCGTGTTGTTCACAACAAGCAGGGCGTGTATATTCCCCATTCGACTGCATTGTTTTCCTGACACAGACGTCACACGTGTTCCATTACCTACACGTTGCCAGTTAAACGACGACATTATCATTCTCTATTTGTCTGCTATGTACAATGTATTGCATTACAGAAGAGCAAAACGACCAGAGGACAATCACCACCTGCCTAGGCCTTGAGAGGATGTGTCAGTGGACATTTTATTAAATGTCGGCTGGGTTTATTACAGCTTTTTGAAAATGAAGGAGAAAAACTTTCCGAAACGAATTTCTCAATAACGTGATATCAAAACAGAAAATGAATTGTCCATTTCAATCTGTCCATTTCATAATGACGCCCGAAAGAAAAATATTAAAGATCATTGGATAGTGACGCCGTCATTGAAAGCTTCCGTATATATTTTAATGACTAAGTCCGAATCTCATATATTAAACCATTCACTATATATTAAACATTCAGTAGTCGAAGAAATAAAGTGTTTAAAAAAACGTGATGCTTCCTGTTTGAAACAGTATCACATGTTCATACTCTCTTGTATACGAGGCAGATGCCTTTCGCATAATACACCTTTTGACTTGACTTTGATGTGAGATGTTCATTCAACGGACTGTTGTTTTGGTCGGCTGAGTCCGGATTATAAAGCACCGTTCTCATAGCAAGTGGATTGTTGAGAGAGTCCGGATTATAAAGCACCGTTCTCATAGCAAGTGGATTGTCGAGAGAGTCCGGATTATAAAGCACCGTTCTCATAGCAAGTGGATTGTTGAGAGAGTCCGGATTTTAAAGCACCGTTCTCATAGCAAGTAGGTTGTTGAGAGAGTCCGGATTAAAAAGAAGGTTTTAATGATAAATTAAGAACAAGTTTACCGGAAGTCAACGAGTAGTCCGAATTATAGAGAAAATCGGATCACACAGTGTCCGGACGTGACATAGGTTTAGCCGTAGAAGTAAACCACATGTCCCTGAAGTTCTGCAAATCTACTGCGAGTGGAACAGTCATAACCTTACGTATATGAGACGGGAGAACACACCTGAATTTGCAGTTTTTAGATATATTTCATACGCATTGCACCTGAGGGTTGTTAGAAGATATGTGACAGATAATACTCACTCAATGAAATCATCCAAGCTGACCAAGCTATTGAAGAAACCGTTATGATGCATGCGACAACTCCATCGGCAACGTATTACATGTAGGGGCTTAAAATCAAAACAGATCACGAACAAAGATGATCATTTGCCATAGTTACATTCTTTCTAAGACATTGGGGCGAAAAGCAATATGGCCGGACTATGCATCCAGTCCACAGACACTGAGTCGTCATCGGCTTATCACACATCTCATTGCCTCACCGTCACATTACCACAGTATAACGTCCAATGATAGTCCACAGAAGGGTGAGGGTATGATAATACGGTTAATATCAATTGCAGTCCAAGAGACTCGACTTCCAACGCCATATTCCAAGTGCCACTCGCGTACGTCAATCCTTAGTGCAGAGATGAGTCGGCGGAAGTGCTCTTTGTCGTCATAGTGTAAATTGTGGGTCTAGGAACAATGGCTTTCTTACAGAACATCCCCTTGAGCTCATGTCGAAATCTAGAGCCCGTCACCGAGTACATGATGAAGTTAATGGTGTTGTTAAGGTACTGAAGCATGTTGACGAGCGACCATAACAGACTTCTCGTAGCTTTTGTCTCGAGAGACAAACCCTCTGAGTGGATGTTTGAGTAGATGGCGTATACACAAAACGGGGTTGTGCAAATTACGTACGCCGCACTAACCGCAACCAGAGTCATCGTCATTGATGACGTCTTGTTTTTCCTTGCCGTGACGTTTCCACAGTAGCCTTTCACGTCGTTGGCCTTCGTGTCGCTGCTGTAGACGGTTCTGATGATGCAGAAGTTGGAGATGATGAGGATGGATGACGGAAGGAATGAGTAGAAACAGAAGTCCACCCAAGGCCATATCGTCGTCTCGAAGCGGTAGTAGTCATCTGTAATGCCGTCGCAAGGAATAAGCAGCGTCTCATTTCCCTCTTGGTAGTAATAATCGCCAATACCATAGAGGTAGTGGGCGTTCAGTAGCAGAAAGAAAACTAGGATGCTTCCAATGATAGCATATGCTGCCTTCCTGGTACATTTCATCTTAACTGTGTGTGGAAACATCACCGACAGCACCCGTTCCAACGTCACGCCCACGAGGAGCCAAGCCGATGAATGTACAACCGCATAAACGATCCAAGTGTGAATTTTGCATCCTGGCTCAGTCATCCGGCGGATATCTAGGTTCAGAAGATACCTTAGCCATTGCCGTAATAACCCAGTATACAACACGACGATGTCAACAACAGCAAGGACGCGGAGGTACAGCGACGTCGTCGAGAACTTCATTGACGTCTTCGACAACACAAGGATGCATAAAATATTACCTATTGAGCCCATGACAATGAGTATTGGTGGAATGTATGTCCATATTGCCACGGCCACCTTATGCTGAGTGAAATCCTCCAGCTCGGGGACACCGCCTGTCTCGATCGTGCTGTTATTCATCCTGGATGGTCAGACTTTGAGCATGGGGCGGTTGACCTGTTTGTCAGTTCAAACAATACCTTATACAATTATCACACGTATCAGTAAACACAAGTTATTTCGGCTTGAAACTGTTAAAATCTCTACTGGGCTGCATTCACTCAGCCTTAACTTGTCGTGTTGTTCACAACAAGCAGGGCGTATATATTCCCCATTCGGCTGCACTGTTTTCCTGACACAGACGTCACACGTGTTCCATCACCTTCACCTCGCCCGTCTAAAGAGGTAATTACCCCTATCTGTCTGCTCTGTACTGTGTACTGTACTGTACAGGGTATTGTACTCTGTACGGGATATTGTACATAGAGAAGCAGAACGACCAGAGGACAATCACCAAATGCTAGGGCCCTGAAAGGATGTGTCCCAAGGTGTTGTGTCACACCGTTATTGCCAGACTTATGTTCTTGTAGTGCCCTGTTTTCTTCTGTGACCTACTGTGATAATCTGTCGCTTTTTCTGAACATCTCTCTCTTTAAACATCTTCTGTTTTCACTGTAAATCTGTTGTTCAGTCTGAAACGATAGTACAATGGCGTATGTGATTCTCGGGTGTACGTGGCTTACAAACATGAGTGGAATCGCGTAAAAAGGTATTCACATTTCTTGCCATATATACGTGAACAAAATTGATGTACATAAAGATTTACAAGCATAAAGGTATAATTTACAGTAAAATCACCATCAAAATTAAAGAATAGCGTCTGACACAGGCGGTTAAGTAATGTTATACAATAGGAATGTTATACAGTAGAGTCATGTAATGGGTTATCCGTCCTTTGTGACGGTGTAGATCAAGATTGTTGACCGATGACCTACGGTACATGAACTGGACTTGTACTGGACATGTCGAGAGTTGCACCGATCTTTTAAGTGAAGTTATTGTCAGTCAGTGAAATCAAGTTCCATGTTTTGATTATCAGGGTTCCAGTCAGTAATGTTGCAGCTCTTAGCCGACAGTTTTGACACCATTGCCATGTCTAACGTTGTTCTTGCACATGTATATGAATACATGATGGCAGTTGACTGATTAAGGCTGGAGACTCCCGACCCCCATCATACTACGTTGTCGGTGCCAAAGAGTGTCAACGGAGCTTTATCATCAGTACAACGGTTACACGATGTTTGATCAGTGTGTGTCAGTGCCACCACCGCTGTACGATTACCTACATGTCAGTGGGTGTAGTTAGAAAGGTCTCGCCAAACCCTGTAATGAACCGTATCAAATAATTTAAAACACATTTATGATGTCAGAACACCAGCGGGATAAACTCTTTCCATACATCATTGTCTTCTAAACAGAGGCATGCAGTGTATTTACTTGTACTATACATATAAACAAGCAGAAATGCTAATTCACACTTCGTGATAATTTAATGAGTTTCATGTCTCAATTTTTTTTAGAGATCTCACTGAAAAAAATTCGTTATATACGCCTTACCTCAAAACCTGCCTGCGCGGTTGTCAACAAGTGCCGCCGCGCTGTTGTCAACAAGTGCCGCCCCAGCGGTCCTGAATACTCACTCTGTCACATTCTCCCACCGGCTAAAGTACTGACGCTCGACAACTGACCAATCAGAAATGCTCTTTCGCGACTCCCAACAGGTAGCTATTACACTGCCAAATGACTGTATCAAAAACATACCGCACTTTACCCATTTGCAATTCAACCCACGCGTCAATTTATTTGTTATCTCATTCCGCCTGACTTCCGGCAATAGTAAATGAACATATCATTTTATCAGTTTACCGATCTGTATTGAAACTATTGATTGTTTTAAGTACATTTAGCAATAAAACAAACCAGAAACCATTATCTTGTCCATGATACTATATCCATTAAAAGATAATCGCGACGAAAGCTGATATTTGTACTGATGGAACATCCGTATTTAGTGATACAGTGGTATAAATACCCTCGCATATAAACCTCTACCAAAACGCATGGCACACATATGTGCGCACAACGTACGTATATGCATAAACAAGAACTACTACACCACAGAACTGTACACTTATAAACCGACTGACGGCACAACAAACCAGAGAACATATGTAAACGCTATAACAAGTGAAGAATGTACACTTGACAAAGGTAAGGGTAAGAGTAAGGGGTTGGTGGTTGGGGTATAATTAGAGGCCACAATGTGAAATTGATCAGTCATAATGGCAGGGGCAGGTAACTCTTATGATTATGTAACCTGAAAGAACGTAAAATCTCCCTGTGAAATAAATATGTGCCCTGGAAATTAAGTGCCTCACCTTTTATTGCAAATGGAGGACAAAGCTTGGAGCGCTTTTTCAGCTTTGGAACACTGACTCATTTTCTGATTGAGTTTTGATAAAAAAATCATTCTTATGAAATAATATTTTACACTTGTTATTCCTGGTTTATTGTATAAATGTTATGATCTGAGGATAACTATATATTGTGACGAGATCCAGATTGATCTGAGATGCAGAGAGTGCATCTTCCCAGATAAATTACAGTATACAGTACGTCATTGAACGTTTTGTAACATATGTTGCGTGTTAATCAAAATACCGACGTAATGGAGATTTTTATAAGAGTCGAGAGTAAAGTCAGTTATTTTGAGAACTCTCTCCATTTTTTTCATCCCCAACGCGTCTGTTAACTCATTGCAGTAACGACAACCTCAAAGCAGGTAACTATTTTCTCAAATTATTCAGAAACTACCAAGACGCCTTTGTAACTCTTACAGATACATAAATACGTTTATATGATGTTGAGTGAGTGAGTGGGTCTAATTTTATGTCGCACTCAGCAATATTCCAGCTAAATGACGGCGGGGATCTGTAAATAATCGGGTCTGGACCAGACAATCCAGTCATCAACCGCATGAAGGTCGATCTGAGCGATAAGGAACCGATCACATGTGCCAACCATGTCAGCGAGCCAGACCCGTTAGTCGCCTCTTACGATAAGCATGGTTTATCGAAGATCAAATCTAACCCGGATGTTCATGGGTCGCGTATGGTCTTGAGGTTGCACATGTATTCAGAGGACCTTCACAATATATAGCTAAAATAAAATATATATTTCAGAAAGACTGTTACACAAATGCAATTCCCATTATGTGCGAAAATAGATGTACGAAGATGCTATAGGTGTACATAGGTGTTGACACGGTATTAGCATAATATATTACTATTTCATAATGGCTCTGTATACATAGTCAAATAAAATACAATCAAGACATGAAAAGCGGTTCTCAAACCGTCCAGAGTGAAAAGGCACATTCAGGCTACATGACGTTTATGCAATAATGTATATAGCTACAGTTAATCCACCAGGTGTACAGATGCTCTGGTATTCGTTTTCTTCTGGGATGTAAACTGACATACAAAAGAAAGTACACATGTACAACTTTATCATTACTTAAATATAAAAGCACAAGGTATATATGTTCAAAAGCCTTTTGATTGTCACTCCCAAGCACTAGGCGTGTACTTTCCTGTGTACCTCATTTTATATACTGTGCACTAACGGTCCTCTGGTGAGTCACTTTTAGAATACGTGCTAAGCTGCCTGTACGCTTGTAGGAAGACGGGGCGTAAATGATCCAATGTTCAGTCAGACCCGTGGAGATCCGGGTTAAAACTGGCCTTCAGCAATCCATGCCTGACGTAAGAGACTAACCGGATCGTGTGGTCACACTCTCTGGCCTGGCTATGCATGTCATCATATCCCTACAGAGTAGATTGATAGAGCCATGCTTGTCGGAAGGATCGGCTTATGGAATCGGGTGGTGAAGCTCGCTGACTTGGTTGACACATATCATCAAAGGTCATGCTCTTGAGCACCGGACTCGATTATTTACCGACAGACGTAATATTGCTGAATGCGACGTTTATCAACAAACCAACCAACCGACTAAATAACCACATGCCAACGACTAATCTTTGTTAGAGTTGTAATGCTGAATTACAAGATGTTTTATATGAAAGAGAAATACATGTGGAGTGGGCCATACTGTGTCACGCTACGCAAATGTAAATTTCTGGTCACATTTACTCGGTGGGGTGCAGTATCATACTTTTCATATTACTGTAGGTGTAGCACTGCACCCTTATCAGCGTCGTCTTGACGCTATGACACAGAACGATGTCTCATGGTCTATAAGAGTTGATCGGCGGTGGCTCCATCACAAGAGTACATGGGGTTAATACCGGGTTAGCACTGGTCCGGAATATCTTATACTTGATGTACGTGTCTCCTGAATTCATTTGAAGTCAAGACCGATGACTTGGTCGACTGTGTTACTGTACCTCGACTTGAGTAGTTGCTCATAATATCAATCATTGGTTTATCTGATCCAGATTTGATTTCTCTGGCCGCTGTAATACACCTCGAATGGCGCCATGTGCCGTGTACAACGGTCAGACAGAGCTGCTGCGCTGATATAAGATGGACTGTCATAATCAGGATACAAACACAATACAAGCATTTACATTTGTGCTTTGGTCCTTACATTGGTACTGTTTCGGTGGCTGCTTTCACCCTAGAAAAGGTTTTTGAGAACATATAAAGTTTTGGGTTCAAATCTAATCTTCAGGTGTATACTTTCTTTGCCCGCCAGCTCAGACTGAGCATTTCTGATGCATGCATTGATGCAATAATTCTAATGCTATAACAATCTTTTACTTTAGTATATTTTTCTATTGAGAACTGGGTCGGTGGGATAGCCTAGCGGTTTAACCTTCTCTCGTTGCACCGAAGGCCCGGGTTCGATTCCTCACATAGATACAATATGTGAAGCCTATTTCTCGTTATCCCTCCCCGTGATATTGCTAAAAGTGGCATGAAACTAAACTCACTCACTCCAATCAGTACCTTTCCCACAATATATGATGTACGAATGTGCAGACAACGCCGTTGCCTTCCCCACCCACTACGCACCGAACACCCACACCCCGAACTCCCCATCTGACACACCACTGTTTCCACAGCGGCAGTCCAATGAATCTGCCCCAACTTAGTCGGCAGGAGAAATCAATGGAAAGCTGGATTGTCTCTTTGCATTAATTATAAGTAACATTTGAAACAAGGCGCTTTGGTGTTAATCAGTTCGAGCAGTGTGGCAGATGCTGCGAGATACTGCAGGTGATTACAGGTGGGGTACAGGTGATAATGCACAGGTGTGTCAGGTTTACAGTGAAATAGCAAAAATGTAGCTTAGGGGCGTTAAGATAAACGTGGCATGTCTTGAGTTGTTGTTTTAGGCTGATTTGTATCTAGTCTTCATGTCAGAAAAATGCTCGCTCAATATCCAAGTAATTGTTGGTTTTCACCGTTGTTTGTTTGCGTGTATAAATGAATAGACATGCAGTGGTTAACTGCAACATGTGTAAAATATTTAAAATATGACTCTACTTAAATCATATTCCTTCGGTCTGAGTCGCATTAGTGCAGCTTTGACGAATGTTCTTTTTGTTACGTATTCAGAACCATTCAAAGAGATCCCGTTACAGGTTGGCCTGCTTGTGAAATGGTGTTCATTGCCTCTTCAGAAATAGTTTTAACGATTCAGATATTTTGATTTCATTCCAATATTTGTATATAGATACATCGGAAATTACCATCATTTTTTAATTTTAAGATGGGATGAGAAATTGCAGAAATTCTGCTTGTAAGATTTGTTTAGTGGTGTGCTACAGACACGTTATTGGGTTACGTCCCTTTCAATATACCTGTTGTGTACATTGGAAACATTCTTCGGATGCGAAATAACGGGAGCATCTAGTTTGACATCATTGCCTCAATATTAGGTTCACGTAAAGTGTGGTTGAAGGGACATACTGTGTGTTCGTTGGTAAATATCAACAAGGTAGGTGAAATAGCACCATGGAGTGATATGTGTGGACTGAACATAGCGAGACGTCAAGTCAATACTTGTCAACGACTGAACCAGTCCGACTTGGCAGTTGAGGCTGATAACCTTTCACACATTGTTGTACTATTGCAAGCTTTTATGCCATGTGCAAGAAATTATGGAAAATATATACAGCTGCTGCTAATATGTATGACATAGTTTACGTATGAATTATATGCCATGCCCGTTATTAGACGTTAAGCGTGTACTGTCAGTGAAGCTTTGTTTCCTCAGATACATACATACCGATAGAGCATGATGTATAAATAATATTAGGTATATATGGTATTTCTTGTCTAAATAGTTTAATCTGTGACTAGGAAATATATATCTCACATATTTTGATCCTATTTGATCCCAAAATATGCCAATTTTCAAAGTTTAATGTTGATTTTAATAATGTTAAGCACGGGATATTGATTTTGGCTGAAGATAGTTGATACTTGACAGGAGTTATCAGATTACAGAGGAAATGAGACTCATGCTGCTGATCACCAATGTCAGGCTATGTTCTTCCCATGAAAAATGCCCCACATGTTGGTGCATACTGGTGCAGGAGTCCAGTATGATGTTTATCAGTTGTTTCGTTGCCTTGGTTGACACATGTTGTTGTACCCAAAAGTGTGGAGTCCCTAAATATTTTTGTTTTTGTAATATCTGTAATTGACATGGTTATAAAATTATATTATACTAACAGATGTTCCTTTTGCATAGCATGGTTAGCTTGAGGTAAACATGTTCCCGAGCAGTTATATAGCAAGCAGGTGAACCGAACACATACCAAGAAGCCTTTCTCCTTACACCTGTATCATGTCGTTATTATGAAGAACCCAACTATCTTGTTTCCGGCTGTATGGTAGAGGTGTGTAAATTCTGGCGTACGGAACCTTGCCCACAGGAACTCTGCCTATCACAGGGATAGAATTTTGTCCACAGTATTAATATTTTGTCCACCACCCTAATTCAACATTATATGAAAAAGTATACATTATTAAATATGTAGGCCAAAATTTATATTGTGGGCAAAAGCCCTCCCGTGTGAAAACTGTGGTTGGCAGTTCATAGTGGGCTGAGTTCCCGGATTTGTAAAAAGTTATGAAGGGACAAACACAACCATTAGTTCATTAGTCTAAGACATACCTATCTTTTTCTCCCTTATTCTAATTGTTTTCCTAAAATATTTATCTGAAAAAAGCCACAGACTAGTTGGATAGTTGACAAGCAGTGCCTAACACAGTAATAGACGCTGGATCAGACAAGTGAGTGATTGACATTGAGCATTAATCCCTGTAATTGAGGTATTACCACCCAACTCACTGATTCTGAACACCCAAACCAATACTTCAAGGGACCTTTCTTCTTACCCAGTGCCCTTGAAGATCCGGATTAGAACTGGCCTTCAGCTACCCTTGCTTGTATCAAGAGGCAACTAATGAGATTAGATGGTCAGGCTTGCTGACTTGGTTGACACGTCATTGTACCCAATTGTGTGGATTGATACTCATGCTGTTGATCACTGGAATGTCTGGTCCAGATTCAGTTATTTATGAGGATTTACAGACCACCACCATATAGCTGGATTATTGCTGAGAAAACAATTTTCTTAACCAGGTCTTTAGCACCTTTAGTAGTAATGCTGTACGAAGTACTGGTTACACAGTTACCTACACTATTGGTTCATGCACAAGATGTTTCCTCTCACACTGAGTGGATATTTCTGTGATATAACTGTAGTACTGCCCTCAGCAGCATTAAGCCAACTAACTCATTCACTGTGTTCTGCAGACTGATCTATTTTATAATTCTGTTGCAGAAACTAAGTGACATCCAATTACATATTTTTCATTCACAGATCACCAGTGGTTAAACATATTTGAATATAACCATGGCAACCAACCTGTCCTGATGTAAGGAACAATGTCTAAGAAGACTGATAAGAGGTAATTATTTTCTTAGCATGAAAAAACGTTCACAATGCTCAGTACTTATCAGTACTTGATTATAACTTTTCAAATAAAGTTAAGAAGACTCAACTTATCTTTTCTTCATATCACAAAGCGACAAAATATTGATAATTCTGGGTTTCGATCGGTTAATATAAGTCCTTCAGGGGTATATAATCACATTATATACCTCTAATTGTCCAACACAGTGTGGATTGTTTAAAAATCTTAACAATGCGGTTATGGTAGAATAGAACATGGTTTTGGTAGAATGGAGGCAAACATACTGGTATGTGTATGTGATCAATCTAGAGCTATTATAATGTTGTTATGTACCTCTGATTTTCCTACACAGGATGTTTTTCTTTTAAATATGAGTCCATTGTTGGGTTAAATTTCATTAAAATTACATGGTTTACTCTGATTCCATACCTCTCTGCATGAAGATACTGCAAATTCTCCAAGTGAGGCAATATTGCAGAAATATACTTAGGGAGAAAAATAAGTTATCACATGAAAGCACAAGTGTTCCCTTAGCTTTGTATCACATAGCTTGTGAAGAAATCTGGAAAAAAGTGATCCCTTATTTTTTACCTCAGTATATACTACCGACAAGAAATAAGGGAACTAATGAAATAATAGCGAATTTGAAACTGCTTTAAATATCCACGAAATCAATTTTAGGCGTCAAGTTCAATATCTGGTGTGTCCACCATGTTGGGCAACACATTCACGGCACCTTGATGGCATGCTGTTAATCAATTTCCGGATGGTTGCCCGTGGTATTGCCCGCCATTCCTCTTGGAGAGCTGCACCAAGCTAGGCCAGGTTGTTCAATTTGGGACAGGTCTGGAGACTTAGAGGGCCAGTCCAATGTCTGGATACCTTCTTGTCGGAGATAAGCGGAGACAATTTGGGCCCGATGTGGTCTGGCATTATCATCTTGGAATACAAAATTTCGGCCGATAACGCTAGCCAATGGAGCCACAACAGGACGCAATATTTGGTCAACGTATCGCTGACCAGTCATGGCTCCGTTAATGATGACCAAATCTGATCGTCTGTCATGTGTAATCCCACCCCACACCATGACACTCGTATCACCACCCATATCGATCATGGTCAAGAATTGCTGCTCTGGCATATTGCTCCCCGCTCCGACGTCAACAATGTTTTCTGCCATCTGTGAATCGTAGGCAAAACCTTGACTCATCAGAGAACATGGTGTAACGCCAGTGGCGCATAGCTCATCCCTGATGCTGCCTAGCCCATGCCAATCTTTGGCGCTTATGGTGAGCTGAAAAGGTGACACCCTTAAAAGGCTGTCTTGCTTTCAGACGAGCTTGATAGAGTCGGTTTTTAATGGTTGAGGTTGAAATGCGTCTTCCAGTGAGTGTGTGGAATTCTCTATTGATGGCAGGGGCCGATTTAAACCTATCGCGTAGAGCAATTAACGTAATGAGACGATCCTGTCGTGGTGTCGTTGATTTTGGTCTACCACGCCCAGGTCTCGTTGTAACCCCACCCGTTTGACGGTACTTATCCCACAGGCGTGAAATTACACTTTTTGATTTACCCATCTACAGGGCAACTTCACATAATGATGTCCCCCCCCTCTATTATCCCCACAATTCTCCATTTTGTTTCTTCACTGAGGCATTTCTGTCAGTAAGTGTCAATCTCTATTGCATTAGTGATTGCGACTTCTCCAGTACATTTACAGGAGTTAACTTCTGTATGCACGTGTAGCACATGCTGGGCATGCATTATGCGAAATTCCATTGTCATTGGATGTTGTGTTTGGGAGATACGCCATGATAACGGACCCTGTCACAGTCAAAGTCATCTACATTCAATTTCTTGGTTCCCTTATTTTCTGTCGGTAGTATATTACAAAACTGTCATAAGGCCTATGTGATACGCACTGGAACTCACTGTTGCCATGTGATGCAACTTCTGTCCACAGACGAACTGGCCTCCAATGTGAGAACAAGAAGCTGGAGCGCGAGATTGAGGAGCTGGAAGATGCGCTGCTCCTACACAAACACATCCATAACTCGGACCAGGCCAGTCTCCGGACCACCCTCAGGTGGGTTCACTGAACATGTCTGTTTAGATCTCCAACATGATGCTTAAAAACAGTTTAACATCCTTAGGTTCCTGGGGTCGACAGATGTGGAGGTTTTCTAGAGTCAATAAATAGAGGCTGTAATTACATTATGTCTGAATATTAATATTTTAAGTATCATATGCGATGTGGGAAACATTATCAGGTTCATGTCAGTTCAGTCATATTTTGGGATGTACTGGTGTTAATGCTGCTTCACGTCTTCATTAGTAAAACATTATTTGACAATATTCAGTAATGACAATATCTGACCACAAGTTTGTAGCAGTTGTTTTCACGTTGGAATGTAACACTAATTTTATACAATACAGTAATGATCAAAGGTAAGCTGTACCTATTACTACAATAGTTGTCTTTTGACAAAGTTAGGAGAATCATTTTGGATGAGTCTTACCCTCACAGCATTTGATAGCAAATATGTTTCCACAGTTGCCAATAAAAAACCCCATGGCAAGATGGAAGTTTTAACCCCTCCCAACTCGTTTATCCGTTTATAGGAACACTTGTGTTTTTATTGAAATTGTCCGAATAAGCAAATTTTCGGATATCTGAACCACGGGCCATATGTACAAAGAAATGAACATAGTAGGCATCAGACTTCATCTTTATTGATTACACATAAACAAATATCAGTGCGTACATAAAATGTCTCATACCTGTTCATGCAGTTATAGTGACCCACAAATTGACACGCCTCAAAATTAACTCAGTGTCACCTTGCTACTCAGAGGTAGTTCATCTTCTCATGCCGACTTCTTTCATGTTATGGCACGTGAGGTCCTCGGTAATCGCGTGTGTAAACATACATGTGCTCAGCCATCCAGATATACAAGACAAAAATGCACATAATTTAGTGTTTTGTATGTGAAAATCACTATAAGGTTACGGAAACCGTATTTCCGGATAGGTGACTAACATTGTGAATTCGTTTTAAGGAATTTTCGTTTGGAAGGTGAGTTGACCGGATATCTGAGGTTCGGATAAGTGGAGCATGACTGTATTTGATATCAGGAGACTCACTTGTGAGATTCTCCATATAAACCTGAAGTGTGCTTCTCACTATATATAAGGTTATCTCTAGTTTTCCCAGAATAACTGCATATGAGGTTTTTGTTTTGTAGGGACAGGTTTTTGCTTTCCACTAGTAAGACCTGTTCCCAGGTTTTACTTTTCGTTAGAAAGACTTCTTCCCAGGTTTTACTTAAATTCGTTGATAAGATCTCTTCCCAGGTTTTACTTTTTGTTAGTAAGACCTCTACCCAGGTTTTGCTTTTCGTTAGTAAGACGTCTTCTTGGAACATATGTCATATTTGGGATTTCACTTTCTTAGTAAAGTACAAATTCTAGTACTTTTTTCGGTTGAGTCCCATCCGGGATTTGAACCCGCACCCTCAGAGTCAGGCACCTAATCGCCAGCACACAAAGTCAGCCGCCTAGCCCGCTCAGCCACCGCGACTTCCACGACATATGACATATGTTGCATTTGACCACTTTCTAAATGGCATCGTGTAATCACGTCTTCTTGGGTTGTACTTTCTGCAATCATCTTTTCCTAACTATATGAACATCAACATTCAAATGATATATATGTGATTGAAATCAATTGAAAAATATTCTTCAAGATTAAGCTCAAAGTGCAAATGTTTTCCTTAGCAACACTGGAACTGCAACTCTCAGTTTTGTAAGCACATGCTCTACCCCATGTCCACCTGGTTGTCGAAGGAGGTGGGGTTGAATTATCTATTCATAGTTACTGTCATTAAATTGATTTTATGTGCGCTTCAGTTATTGTTATGTAGCTTCATTAAATGATCATCAACATTGTAATTATCCATTATGGAGGGTATATACTAGTGTCTTAGAGATAATGTATATACTAGTGTCTTAGAGATAATGTATATACTAGTGTCTTAGAGATAATGTATATACTAGTGTCTTAGAGATAATGTATATACTAGTGTCTTAGAGATAATGTATATACTAGTGTCTTAGAGATAATGTATATACTAGTGTCTTAGAGATAATGTATATACTAGTGTCTTAGAGATAATGTATATACTAGTGTCTTAGAGATAATGTATATACTAGTGTCTTAGAGACAATGTATATACTAGTGTCTTAGAGACAATGTATATACTAGTGTCTTAGAGATAATGTATATACTAGTGTCTTAGAGACAATGTATATACTAGTGTCTTAGAGACAATGTATATACTAGTGTCTTAGAGACAATGTATATACTAGTGTCTTAGAGATAATGTATATACTAGTGTCTTAGAGATAATGTATATACTAGTGTCTTAGAGATAATGTATATACTAGTGTCTTAGAGATAATGTATATACTAGTGTCTTAGAGATAATGTATATACTAGTGTCTTAGAGATAAAACTTCTCCTCGTTTTTGGTAGACAATGTAAAATCATCGGGGTTGGGAAATCCCTCTTATTCCGGTTTTACATTGTCTACCAAAACCTTGGAGCCATGTTTTCTCTTTTACATATCAACTGTAGGCGATATGTTTGATATCCAATAACTCTGGGATGATATTCTCTACATTGTCCCTACAGGAAGGAGGTGGGTGGGTCAAGGTGGGAGCATGGTGGACAGGGCAGGCTGAGGACTTATAAGTCCAGCAAAGACCTGGAGGAGAGGTACAGTCTGGAGGATGTGTCAGTGGTGCAAGGGGATGTGTCATTTGGGGGAGTTGGCAGGCAAGGAACTCCAGGTAAACATGAGGAAAAGGATCCACAGTTGGTTAAAGTTGGAAGTGTTCATCAAATAAGGTCATCAGCCAGACTAAAGAGGAATAACCGAAGACAGAAGGGTAAGTCATGAGACAGGAAGCAAACTATATCCAAAAATAAACTATTCAAATGAAACTAAGGCCCAGTTGATTCTTTCATATTACCATATTTAACCAGTTATGTCTGACAGATCATTTATTGTTATATGAGAGGAATGGATGGACTGCTTTACTTGTTTTGAACATTATGCTTGTAATTTAAAAACAAATTTGAAAATGTCTGAGTAATACTGGCTAGCACACAGTCATCACCATATTTTAGTATTATTTACAACATTGCTCAGCCTTTTTTTTTAAATTAATGAAACAAACTTAATTATGATACTTAATTAGCTATTCACCGATGTGTCCAGCTTTTTCACTGCTGCCGATCTTGTTTTAATATAATGTGGGAAGGAAATCATGGCAGTATAAATAAATGTTTTCTCACAACTATAGTCTGTTTGGCTCAAAAGCAGACCAGTGAATTGCAGTCTAGCTTGAAAACTAATAAACATAACACATTCAGTGAAATGCTGATCATAATCAAAACATCCTAGCAAGTCTGTGAGGTTTTTGCAGAATATTTGTCAAAAAAAAGTTATTTAACAAACTATCATTTAAATCTTCACACAGTTCACTGTTTGTTAAGGGGGAGGAGTGCAGAAAAAGGGGCAGCTAGGTGTTCAAGAAGCATGTGCACAGGTGCCGAGAAAGTTATTTATTCTCTAACCTGTGCAGTGCCATCTCCATCCTTCCTCATAGATAAAACATAGAAGGCACATTAACCGATGAGGCCAGTGAACAACATATTTATCTTACCGAACACCTCAACGTTAATTTTGAATTGTTTGAGGCATGAGTATAAAACTTTTTCTAGTCTTTGATATATATTACAGATGACAAAAAAAAACAGATTTAGAGTTATCACCCTTCTATTGATTTGCAGTCACAAAACGTTGGTAATTCCTGTACATCCGACATGATTCAGTGTTATTCATGATAAGGAATTACTACAATGAAGTACCAGATGTTACATCGAAAATATTAGAGCAGTGATCAGCCAATCAGAAAGGGACATATATCTGTGAGGTAAGATAAGACATATTGGCACTTTGTAATATTCAGATATATCCATCCTACTTTCAGAGCAACAAAAGACTTCTTTGAGACCTGTATCAGGGAAAATGTCATCTAGTCATCTGCCAGCCAGGGGAAACTCTTCAAAAGAGTCTGTCTCTTCTGTTGATACAAAACAGCCCACCATGTCCAGAGCAAAGGATACTATCTTGGAAGGGAAGCTGACTCAGGAAGGTTCTGCAAATGTAGAGGGTGAACTGTTTCCTACTGATCCTCTGAAGATCGACAGTCTCAAACATAAAGTTCTTCAGAAAGTCAGTGCTAGTGTCATCCACAGGCCTCCCCCTCCAGACCCTCATGATGATGTCATGGTAGAGCAGGTGCTTGTTGACCACCTGTCGTCTCAGACCCCTTGTAAACAGGAGATGATGACTGGATCTAAAGCTCATGCATCCGAAAAAAGTGTGGTGAATCCTTCAGGACAGGCCAGTAGACGTGCTAGAGATTCCAGACAGGCTGCTCAAGCTCCTTTGGAGGATTATATCAATATGGTTGCAGGCAGTAATTCAAAGACTTATGAGACCCCTGTTAAGAAGACGAAAAGTGCACAGGATAGAAATAATACAGACCACAAAGAGATGAAGAAGAACAAACAAAACTTAAAGTATGGTGTGGGTGGTAAAACAGAAGAGGCAAAAGGAACAAAGGATGTGAATAAGTCTAAATGTGATGAAGTAAAGCTTACTGTAAATGAAGTGGAGAGGGTGAATATGAAGGATACTTCTGTGTCCACCAATCCAAAATCAAGGGACGTCCTGACAAGTGATTACAGTTCAGATCTTGAGACCACTCCCGACCGATGGGATGATTTTCAGTTTGGGGGAGCATGTTTTGAGAGGGACACATGGTTGGCCTCACTTCACAATGCAGGTGATGCTGGAGGAGGACCTCACTGTCCTTTACCATCAGACGACATCTCAGACACTCCTGTTCTAGGAGGAATGATGGACTTGAAGAATAGAGGCATAAGTGTTTCTTTTAACGCACCAAATGGATCTATAGACTCTTCAACAGGGAACAAGATAGTATGTGACCAGGATGTTATGGCCTGGATACAAGATCTGGGACTCAGGGAGTGTAGTCGGTACATCAAGGTTTTTGCTGAGAATGAGATTGATATGGAGACACTGAAGGATTTAACAGCTGAACAGTTGAACCAGATGGGTATCACAGCTGTTGGACCTGTTAACAAGATCCTTCGAGCTGTGTCAGCCCTCAAGTCATCTCCTCCTTCAGCTAACATGACAGTGGATGAATTGCTAGCGGCTGTAGGGTTGAGCCTGAAACAGAACCCCACAGAGATGATTGATGAAAGAAGAGGGAGATTACAGAAGAAGGTGGGAAAGGATGAATTTGATTTTTCTGTATTTGCTGGGGAGGAAGGAAAGGATGAGATAAAGAAAAAACTCAGGGAACAGAATGTGAAGATTTTGTCTATGGAACAGTCAGAAAGGGAAGTATTCATAGCATCAGAAAAGAAAAGAACTGATCCTGTTGTTGAGAAACATGACTTGGACAGGAAACCACCAGTGGACAGAAAAAATTATCTTGAGTCACAGAAAGAAACAAAACTGTCATCAGTAAATGAATCAAAAGGAGTGACTCGTAAACAAAGGATGCCACTTCAGAGAAGCTCTTCTGCGTCGCGTGTACAGTATGACAGGGAAAGGAGTTTAAGTAGTGATGGTTCAACCAGGGGTAGACAACTCATACGCCAAAAGTCTGTGCAGTCTGTGCCTAAGAAGTTACCTAGTGGTAAGCAGACGACTGCTGGAGAGGACAGTACGGATGGCAGAGCGAAAGTCAGCAGGGCAAAGTCTAGTAAGGGAAGACCTTTAGATGTTTTAAAGAAACAAGCAGAAGCAGGGATTTCTGCTGCAGCTCAGAAGCGGGAAGACATTCAGACCAAAACAAAGAAGGAAACATTGCAGCAACAGCGATTGGAAGAGAGCAGACGTAAGAGGAGAGACAAGATGGCCGCCAAGCACACTGGGAGAGGAAAACTGGACAGCAAGGGATCGATGCAGGTGAATATCCAGTTAATCCTGTATTCAAATGGAAGAAAGATTAAGATACATAAATGTATTCTCATTCCATGAAATAGTACTCACAAAGTTGATTTGAGAACAGAAGATGTTGTGGTAAAGTTTCACTTTGTATTGAATAACGAAGTGATTATCATGACCTGTGTTAAAGTAGGATATATCAGAAATATTAAATGTCTTCAGAAATCATTTGCAACAGTGTAATGTATAAGCTTGTGTTAGTGAGTGAGTATTGTTTTATGCTGCCTTTAGCAATATTCCAGCAGTATCCCAGTGTGACACACTAGAAATGGGCTTGAGATAGGCATGGTGATGCATCTTGATTACCTGTATTAGTACACAGTAACCAGGTAGCATGGTCTTCAACAATCCATGCTTTTTGTAAGAAGGGGATTGGGAGTTTAGTTGATAAACATCATAAAGATTTAGTCATTTGATGCTGATGATGTCACTCACTGGATTGTCTTGTCTACACATGATTTTGCTTTTAATTTTGGTATTTTTCATGATTTCGTTTAATTACAGCTTTCATTAATTTACATGCATGAATCTTATGATGACCATGTAATTTTGGCATCTATTAAAACTATTCTCATTCAGACACAGTTTGATGCCATACATTACATAATATACGACTACCATGATATACATCTGAAATATTGCATTAAACAGTACACAAACTGGGACCAATCATCTTAATCATGTCACCTGTTCCGTTTTAGCCTTGTTTATTATTGTGCCCGGGCCCAGTAATCAAGTGTGTATTATATTGTGTCAAATACCTTTCCAATTCCAGTTATCAACCAGGCGTCTGGAAGCAGACCAGGACCCCCTTGAGTTCTTCTCCTTGCCGCCTGATCCAGGCAAGAAGGAGACCAATCAAATCTCACCCCATGACACCATCAACGATAACTTCCCAATCAGAGTGGAAGCAAGACCAATTCCTACTTCGGTTTCTCCCAGGAAGGGAGACAACTCTACACCTGAAACGCCTCTTAGTGCTAGAGAGAAAATTAGAAACGTCGACTTAATGGTGAGGAGTGTAATCATCTCACATTCAATCCTCTTGTTCTATTATTGATAAAAATGTGTACGCACACTTCATGATGTTCGTAATGCTGATGCTGGTTCATCCATAAGCAAATTTGACATTGTTTTGGATGATCAGTTTAGTTGTCATGAGCTTCTGTCAGTGTTGGCATCATCTGTCATCTGTACTTCGCTGCTGTTCGTACTGGATGATGAAATTTTGGATGACATGTCCAGGCCCCACCATTGATGCTGCTATGATTCTGTGCCATTTTGTATTCACTGTATGAAACTGCAACTCTGGGGCTCCTTTCATGAAGCAACATTTATAGGTTAACCTTCACTCCCATTCTTTAGCATTGCACTGGGGCTAGCTTAGTGACTTACGATCACCATAGTGCTATGTGTAAAGAGCTCCTGGACAGCTTTTGAAAGACCTTTTGTAGTGACAAATTGGTTACAAAACAGTGGTCATAATATCAACATTCCAATACTAATAATGTTTTTTTAATACCGTTAAGAAAATATTTGTTTTTCAGAGACAAGATAGCAGGTTGTGTTAGTCATGATAATGGATAGATGGGTCTTTCTGGTGCTTGATTATATCCTTGAACTTGTCAATTTTTTATTTGATGTATTTGTTTCTTTCAGATAAGGGATCTGCAAAGAAAATCTGTGGATAAACAAAAACTTACCCTTGACATTGTACGTGACCTTCAAAAGCAGTTGGAGGAGATTGAAAAGGGTTTAGCTTCCCGAACTAATGATGAGTTGCAGCAGGTTCCGGAAGAGGTTTCTAGTCCAAAATCTGACACTGAATCACATAGACTTGTAACACTGCCAGAACGATCTAGTCCCAGAGACAATCCTGCTTCAGACAGAAGTGCCAAACAAATGAAAACGACTTCGGTAAAGAAGTCTGCAGTAATAGAACCTTCTGGTGATGCCTTACATGACCTTGTGAAAGACCTAGTGCCTGTAAAATGTAAAGGGAAAGAAGATCCTGTGCATGTATCGACAAGTGCTAGTGTCAGTAAGCAAGGTCAGAGTTCAAGGTCAAAAGTGCCATCTGGAGTTGCATCCTTGTCAATGAGCAAGAGGGAGTTGTTAGATGAGATCAGGAAAGAAAAGGATGATCACAGGAAGCAGATTAGGTGAGATGTGGACAGATATCGAACAGTCATAGTATACTGCCAGTAAAAAATAAGAGTTTTGCAGTTATTCACTACATAGACCGCTCCAGTATGGAATAATGTGTGTCACTACACTCTTGTCACCTAGTGTGTCTCACAGTCCCTGAAACATATTATTTTCCCTACTGCCAAACCTTCTTCACAATGCTGAAGCCTTAAATGAAGCAACTGGAGATTTCCTCAGGTTCTGAATCTCTGGTCTGCCTGGGTCTCCTTCTCAGTTTATACGTGTAGTTTGTTAGTAACAAAATTATATATATTCTGTGACTAGGCTTTAATCTATCCTGTCATCCATCCGTTTATGCTGTTGCTATTTCTCCACCTAGGCACCTCCAGTCAGAACTGACCCGTCTGCAGCACAATGACCCCGTCCGAAAGTCGGAACTGGACTACAAAGACCTTCAGTACCAGGAAGAAGGTAAGAGAAGACTTGTTGCCATTGTTTTCCTTGATTAGGGGAAATAAGTTATTCAGCCCCAGCCTTGGCCCAATTGCATTCGGTAGGCAAGGAAATTAATAAGTTATGGAAATCAAGTTTCAACCCTTGATGGTTAACTAGATTGGAGTTCCTAAGTTACACTGTGGCTGGCCCAGTGAGTCTGTACATTGCCTACCTAAACAATTGAGTATTTTGCAGACTAAGATCACTTGCGGGATTAGCAAAACATGCATACTTAAGCATGGATAGATATTTTCCATATGTTTATATATTTTTAATGAAGGTGCTTATGTGATCTGATGCACCTCACTAGGTAGGGCGTGTAATAAATAGACGGGTCTTGTGACTGGGTGCACCAGTTTGTTTGAAGCAAATGCAATTGATATGAGAGGTGGGATCTAATTGGACAGTCATAGAAGGTACATTAAATTTGTAATGGCAGCTGGCCTTACTTAACTTGAGCCTTTAAACTCTAGTTGAGCAAGACAAGGGGAACCTGGACATGCATTATTACCTGCCTCGTCTCAGGAAGATGTGACCCAATTGATCTTAATGAAATTTGTTTTCCCAGATCTGATAGGTGAAGGAACATTCTCCCGAGTCTACCGAGCCCGTTATCAGGGAGCTGACGTGGCAGTCAAACGTCTTAGAGTGCCACTGTCATCTCAAGACAAGAACTATTTTGCTGCAGAGGTAACATGACATTTGAAAATGTCCCTTATATGAGGTGTCTACATACCATGATTAAAGTAGGTGGCTACTTCAAGCTGCTCTTTTTTTATGTTAGTGATTGACCACTTCTGTTTTCAAATTCAACACATAACTAGAGATATCTGTTAAGTGATAGAGAAAATCTTCTGAGTGAGCTGTCAGCAATAGCCCAGCTATAGGGCAGTAACCTGAAATGAATCAAACAGGCAAAAAACAGTGACTTAAATAACCTGAGCTACAATCAGCACTTCACAAATATTTTGACTTATGGGGTTTATTTTAAGGTGAGCCTACTGCGTGATCTTCGACATCCACGGGTCGTCATGCTGATCGGGGTGTCTACGTCACGACGCCTGCCAATCATGGTACTGGAGTACATGTCTAAAGGAAACCTCTTTGCTTTGTTGCACAATCCTAACAGGTACATACTGCTCTGTCTCAGTATATGACAGACTGATTCACATAGCGTTCAAATTCTTCAAGGGGTCTTTTTCTTGCCTTTGCAATATCCTCTTAACCTCTATATTGTATCCTTTAGATAGCTGTGTGTGGCCAAACTGTATGTTGTCTTCTCAACATTGATATATCTGTACAGATGTACATTTGTCAACTTGACAATGTCACTTCCTCACAAAATCTACAGTTTGACCTTTTGAAGTTGCACTTTCTGCCAGATCATGTGATCTTAACCTTCTTGTATCCTGCCAAATTCGATATAGTTACCATGAAATTCTCACAGTTTGTGACCTTAACATTGCCATAAACACCTTGAAATTACAATGTCTTTTATATCTGTTAGCATTAAACTTCTAAATGAATGTTAGACCTTGCCACAATCTTAAATGCATCTGTCTACAAGTCTCTTACAGTATACATTGGTTTAATCCTTATATTCTCCTTTGTTTGTGTGTTTAAGGTGATGGTGTTTCTTGCTTAAATGTTTTTAGACCATGCTGCATGCCTCACTGTTCCAAGAAGAATTCCATTGTCAGACAAAAATAAAGTATTATTAAAAATTATTAAATTCATCATTAATATGTCTAACCAGTTAGGTCCTGTGACCTTGACCTCCATTTTCAGAGAGTCTCTGGATCACGCTGAGTACTATCAGATAGCCCGAGACATCGCAGCAGGCATGGTGTATCTTCACAACCATCGCCCCTCAGTGCTCCACCTTGATCTCAAGTCCATGAACGTCCTCATTGGGACTGGAGACCGAGCCAAGATTGCTGATTTTGGCTTCTCAAAGCTCAAGTATGTTATCTTCTTCATAAGCAAAATATGTTCTTAAACTCTTTTCAAAGATGACTCAACTTTTATATTCCCTTACAAAACTTTTAAATTTCATAACTGCTTTGAAATCTGCTATCATCCAGCCTCATGGGGAATTCATCTGAGAGGTGTGACTAGACTTGGTAATTAGGTGCATGCCTCACTATGAGCATCCTCAGTATCTCCAGGATATACTTTCTGATAAATCTACAGTCTATAAACTGGATGCATCTGTGGCTGCCTTTGGCTGGCTCCATGGTCTCACAGTAGCCAATCAGCTAAGCCGCCATTTACAACTGACCTCGGCAGTGTCAACAAAGATAGCAGTCACAGCTGTGAAGGTTTGTTTGCAGTGCGAGTCAGATTTGGGGTAAATCATGGAGACAAACTGTCAGGTCCGAAACTTATATGCAGCAACTCCATTTACCGCACCTCAGAGTTATGTCTACATGATTTGTTTGGGCAGTGGGATAATTTAAAAAGCAAAAGTGAGTTATGATTGGGATGCTCAACTCCCCAGCATCTGATTGGATAAAAAGCAAGCCAAGGGAGGTAACAAAATTATTGAGCTGAGCCATAGATACATCCAGAGTACAGTGGAGATTTACTGGAATGTCAATACCCAGGAGATATAGGGGATGCACTATGAGGGATTGGTGTGGAATCTGTAGTAGCATCTATGTCTTACTGAGAAAGTGTAATCAGAAATATGAACACTGTTGGGGCAAATTAACAACAACAGCATGGAGTGGGTAACAGACTGCAGTGAAACACACTGATCTTAGGTGAAGGTGCCATGGTGGAGAAACAATGCTCAACAGCACTCTCCTACTCACGCACTCACTCTCTGTACTTACTCAGACATGAAGCTGATCAGAATGCTGCCAAGGCCAGCAAGATGAAAGAGCAGATTCAAGGGTCACCAGCTTGGATGGCCCCAGAACTACTGCAGGCAGGGGAGGTAACTCCCAAAGCAGATGTGTACAGTTTTGGGATCATTCTTTGGGAGATGCTGACCAGGGAGATTCCCTATGATGGGAGCTCCATGTTCCAGGTGGGTTCCATGCAGTGCTGCAGACAGTATGCCAAGTGAATCAATTACAGATATTCATCTACATATTTCTGGAATCTGATACATTTGTCTGTCAGAGCATCTTGGGACAATTTATCTAGCAACAGATTCACATACGTAGTCATCAAATAAAGTATAGTGGAAACACATGGTGATTTCTTTAGGAACAGGTACTTGGTGTAAAAACATCTACTGATTGTAGCTGGTCATTATGTGAAAGGACTTAACTGGTTTAGCCCAGTGGTTGAAAGGTTAACTTAACACACCAAGCAACAGGTTTTGTTCCATGCAGGTACAATTTTCATAACTTTTGGTGCTCCTTCCTGGTGTCTGCTGTTGTAATGCTTCTGAAATACTGAATAAACCAGGATTATATACCTATGATGAAATAGGTAGCAGGATGATTTAACTTTGGATTATTTATTGGTAGATTTTGGAGAAAGTGAGACTGAACAAACGTCCAGATATTCCAGCAGAATGTCCTGTGGAGCTAGCAGGGTTCATAGCCAGGTGCTGGGACAACAACCCAGCCCGAAGGCCAGTCTTCAAGGTTGGTGGGCACTTGGGGTACTGTTTGTGATGCCAATTAGAAATCATCCAAGAAAAGACTATTTGGCATGATCAGACATTGTGATATAAATGTTAACTACTTAACACCTGTAAATTTGTTGTTTTGGATAGGACAACAACAAACAAGTGTGACTGACCACAGAATAAATGGTGATGAATTGATCTTAAAGAGGAAAGCTCTCCTGCTCAAACGGATCATGAAAAGGAACGTTTTGTCAAATATAGTATACAAGTATACATAAAGACAAGTCAAAGTATAATATACACAATACTTGAAAGTTTATGAATATGTAGTAGTGTGTTGCCTGAGAATGAAAAAAATGAATAATGATTAAGGTGAAATCAAGACATAATCATGCACCAGGTTTAACTATAGATTTTCCAGTTAGTTTGAATCAGTTGAACAGCTTGTAACAATCCTGAAATTTCAAAATCAGTTACTGTGTCTTAATTAAACCACATCAACCCATATGCTATCTTAGGGACCGTTCATAATTTATCACTAGGAGGCTGCGATGAGGATTTTTATATTTTTTCTGTACAAATCTGGTAGCCCTCCTTTCAATACTTGGGACAAAACAAGTACACCCACCCCCCACCCCCCCACCCCACTGTGAATCAAGGGTGATATCAACAGCTTTTGTCCATGTGCAAAATAGCTGACCCCCCCCCCCCCCTAAAATATCTGTACAAAACAGCTGACCCCCCCTATATTCTGTGGACAAAATGAATGACTCCCCCTGAAAAATTTCATCGCCCTCCCTAGTGATAAATTATGTATGGTCCCTCAAAACATACCAAATCGGTTATCATATTAACATGAATGTTGTTCAGTTGTGTGTCATGTATCCTTTGTTCATTCTTGCTTTTTTACAGGTCACTATATTACAGTGTCTCTCTGAAAAGTTAATAATATATTGTTCTTGTTGTTCCAGGAGGTGTTGTCAACACTGGAGAGCCTTTCCTTCCCCCCTGACTGGAGAGCTCTGTTCCAGCAAGCAGGGGTTCCCCAGGAAGCCCTAGAAGACGTTCAGTCAACACGCAACATCATCTCCCTTGTGACATCAACTCTGGAGTCAACCAAGCTAGCCAGCCTCTTGGATGTTACAACTCAAGCCCAAGGTCAAGGAGAATTGAGTGATGTATCAGAATCTGAATCATCCGAGATTGAGGAAGACCTTGATGAGTCGTCTGATATGAGTGATGATAGTTTGGAGAGTGAAGAGAAAGACAACTCAGATGATAACACACCTGTGTGTTCCCGGGTGACATCTGCTCGTTCCAACCAGGAGCACAAACGGGATATATTGTTGTCTGGTCAAGATGTGGCTTCTTTCTCAAGTTCTAGTTTGACAAAGAAAATTGAGAAACTCAGTTTAGAAAGTGTTGAAGATGAAACTGATGTGAAAGATAGTGATCATGATAAGACACCAGTTTCACCCCAGGTTAAGCCTTGCCAGATTGATATAAAAACAGCTTTGTTGCAAGAAATATCTAAGACATCAACAACAGATTCCCCAAGGCAGAGAAGAAGAGTCAAAGATCAGGTTGGGTCAAGGAGAAAGAGACAATCATCCTCCCCAGAAAGTGCTGTGTCCAAATTTTCTGAGTTACCCACCCCTAGGAAGAGTCGAGAGGCATGGAGTTTCGAGAACATTCCAGCATCTCCTACTTCTCCAGACTTCCCCCATGACCACATCCCCCCTCCGCCTGCACCTCCACCTCCGCCACCCCTCCCACCTCCATCAAATCCAGTCAAGATCAAATCAAGAAAGGAAGATCAACAGCGTAACAAACTTCAAAATGTTGTTCTTACTCCTCAAATACTGGAAGCTCGAACTCAAAAACTTAAACCTTTAAAGAGAGAGAGGGATCAAAAGAAGGGGTCAGTCAGACCTAGAATCACCCCAAAGCCTGTGAGGAGTGCTATGTTTGTTGTGGGTGCATCAGATCTACAGAAACAAAGAGGCAGACTCAAGTCAACACAACAGCCCCACCCGAACCAGCTGGAGGATCTGGCCCAAGTCAATGGCAAGACCCTGTCCTCCATAGCCGAGATACTCAGAGATGTAAGTGCACTTAACGTCTTTGTTTGTAAACATGGATTTGTCCCTCCTGAACATTCCAGGGTCCTGATCATCAAAGCAATAGTAGCACAACAACAGTCATAAGTCTGAGTTACATTCATCTTAGTGCTATGATCACTTTGTGCAGGTTACATGGCCAAAGGTATTACATCTCCTTTAAAATTTGATAAATTCCCAGGTTCCATCATCCACTGGAAGATATGTTGACATTCTTACAAAGATCATGGGTAAATTGTTTAGTTTGTTAACTCAGTTATTCTTTTTTATGATTGCAGGCCATGTCAGAACGAAGGTTTGCAATGGGGGAGGATCTCTCAGCAAGTTGTGACCATGCCCATTCTGACTTAAGCTGGTCCACTCAAGATGATTGAGGTAACCAGAGCAACACACCACCTCGAATCCTTGGACTATTGTCATAATGTGCCATTAATACAAGTGTCAGCACCAATCAGCACACATCACAACCGGACAAGCCTTGCCTTATCAGTGTATCAACTGCATCAGCAGCTGTAGAAATAAAGCTGGCAGTGTTGTTTTTTTTCTATTCCATATTCACTGAATGCAAGCACAAAGCTATGTCATTTCTGTATAACTCTCCACTATACTACAACGCTGAATCAGTGCACTACTGTTCCGGATTCACAATGTGAAGATGATTCATACAAGTTGAAACATAATGGATGTTTAGTTGGACCATGGATAGCTTTGTCACACGCCATATCCAAAACCATGTGTGATTCCTAATCCCATCCTTGTCTATTAAACAAAAGCCTAAACATGACAACTTGCAAACGGGATGCACAGTTGTTGAAAGCATGAAAAATCATGAGACCAACACTGCACTCATGATTCAGTTGGCTAACCCTGTTCCACATAATACGGTTTGGTTACATATGAAACAACCAATTCTTGTGTTTTAGTTACTACACAGAACACCAGTTATTGTACTCCTAATTAATTATCACAGGACTGGTTCTACTGGTACACTTTTGGATACGTATTGTTACCATGGGTACTAGCTGGTGCATAATTTATCCTGCCTTAACTCGGGGATGTTTCTATGGCCACATGATTTTGTATCATATTTTATCTGATTTGAGCTATACTAGGCCATGATCACATTTCTCACAGTGACTTGAAAGAATCTCCAGTGTGACTTATGTTGTAAGAATCTGTTGGTGGCTAGATGGTTTATGAAGCGCTTTTCTTGCCAGAATTGCATTGCTTTTCACAAGGGATTAAGTCTCATGATTCTGTTATAAGAAGATGCAAATCTGTGTGAAATTGTTGTTACTTCTTTGGACCATATTTATGTCATTGCTTATAGCTCATAACTGATTAGTACACAAATTCTTGCTGATAAACTACACACAAACATTGAATAAGAAATTTGTGTTGCATTATACATATCAGCCATGAGAATTTAACTACAGTTATGTGAAAACTGATCAGGTGTTCATTGACTTTGTTATGTATGCTGTAAATGAGTAGCTACTCACTTCCTGTTGAGGTTGACGTAAAACTGTTTCAATATTTACATTCACTTTGGAAAACTCAAATTGTTCATGTGGTTGTTTCCTTAATTAGAGCCCAAGTCTTCCATCATGACTGTCATCGATTCGGTATTGTGAATAGTGTGTGTGAAGTTTACACCAGATTTAGGTTGATAATATTTGTATTCATCGAATTGAAAATAGTATTCTCTTTTGAATGTTATATAAAGTTATGTCGCTTGTTAGATAAAAACTTTTATTATATAATAATGGCCTATATTTTCTATGTTGTACACGTCTTGAACATCAGTGTCCAGATATAAAGTCCCAAACCATCGAGTATGTACTTTCATTCTGTCACTGACAGTGGGTAGTGATAAGTTTCTGCAAGTGTATACTACTAGTATACAGCAAGTATTCAATATACCTTAGCCCTCATTGGTTCCTCTCTTTGATTATGTCCACTGATGAGTGCAGTGTTTTGTATTTCAAGTAATATCTGTTTATAATATTTGCTAAGTTATCAATCCCTTGAGTCACATGACCTTACAGGAGTGATATGGCCGATAACTAACAAATAATGGGGAATGACAGATTTTCTGATCCAAGTTTGTAAGTCTCAAGCCTTTGTGAGTTTTGTAATATCTATATTCCCCACTCATCAAATATCAACAAATGGGGCTGAAAAAATTGTTACACTCACCATAATATACAATAGGTGAGAGGTTGCACACCTTTCACTGAAGTGAACTTCACATATGTACATGAAGCCTGCTTTCAGTCAGATTGTGTAATTATTTCACAAATAGCTTACCAGATTTACCACATCCTCTAGATGCATTTTTGTACTACGCAAATTATTGGGTTTGTAGCGATAAAGGGTGTGTAGATTATGCAAATAGTTAGCTTATCTGGAGCTTTAGAACATTCTGAAAAGCAAAATAGGCATGAATTGTCCTGAATATTTAAGAATGTGTATTCTTTTTCTAATGAAGACTGATCAGACATTTAGTAAAAACATCCACAGAAATATTCATGATCCTATCCAGTTTAGGTTGTTATATCAGATGGGAGATGAAACTGAATATTTCCTCATTGGAATCCCCAGTTTATCATATGCATTTTATATTTGTTGTGTGGTCTTCTGTTTAGACTGTTGTAACTGTATTTATTAGGTTGTTTTAACCAAACTCTAGTCTTATACTATTTATATTTTATAGTTAATCAGTATACAGAATCACTTGTTAACTCTTTGACAGTGCACAATTGTGCTTGTTTAGTCTATCATTCAGTGTCCTTGGTGCCTCCAGTTTTGGATGTTTCTGCATCATGAACTTGCATGTTTTCAATGTGTACTTTTTAGTTCCTTTTAAAAAAATATGTTTTAAAATTTAAAATAGTTTCAGTGGCTCTTTGTGATGCAACATACATGTATTCTGAAACACACAAAACGCAAAACAAGTTTTAACTCCTGATCAGAAAAAGGTGTTGTTTTGTATCAAGTTCATGCCATTCCAATGTTGCTGGAATCCCAGTTTGTTTGGAAATGAACTTGATCAAAAAACACCTGTTATGATCAGGGCTAAAAATTGTTTGCATTTTCATTTTGTTTCAATATGTTTATAGTATTTATTGCCCAGTTTCTTTCAGATGTTTTTATGGCCAACATTTATGTATTTTAAAACAATTCATCTAATCGGAAATGGTAGCATGTCATGTCGGTGTACTTCAGTTAGTCATAGGTCTTTCCATACTAAATACCATGTGGATGATTCTTCTGTAGATCTGGTGACATCAGGTGACATCAGGTGACTTCTACATCTGAGATTCAGTCTCACCTTAGGATAAATAGTTGATAGCAATTAAACAGGTTAAAGGCACCAAATCAGACTTCCCATATTTGTCATAATACATACCCCAGACTAATGAGAGCAATAGGAGAGCAAAATTGAGAGCAATAGGTACTTATTGAACTGATACCCATGCATTTAATTTTGTACTCTGAGTTTGAGTAATTCACAGTGTTTTCCATGTGTCAAAAACCAAAATCCTTTTACCAACAGTTCCCAGATGATCATACACTCCTGCACACACGATCTCCACAATATGGGTAATATTCACAAGTCGAAGTGGATGGTCAAGTTACTTGTGGTATTGTGCAAGGGGCACTTAGAAAGATTACTATGGGTTTTCAAATTGAAGTAGCCTGTTTATTTTTTAAGATTTTTAAATATTGCATATGCTTTATTCCTTGTTAAACGCAGTTATTGCTGCATACCACTGATTGGACATGACATCCCTGTAAAGACAGAAAAGCTTTTAACTCATCTATACTGCTCTGTAATAATTCTCTTTCAAATTCTTTTTTCAAGAATCTCCAGAGTTTTCTGGTGATGTTGCTGAAATCTTCCAAACAGCAACAAAAAAACACTCACTCAAAGCCTGTTGAGAGTAAATGGCATGACGACACATAAGCAAGTTCTCATACTAATGGCAAATATATCACCATATTCCGTCCCATGTTTTATATTCAAGATGTTAAATGGCATTTTACTATGTTAACTTTATTGTGACCATAAATATACACAGCTTCTGTATTAATTACTCAAGCATTCATCAGACACATTGTTCAAAATCCTTTCTCGATTGCTGAAACTGTCTCTCTCAGAGCGTGCCTGTTGAAAGCTGAGAGTCTGAAAGCTTAACATTATGTATAAAAAATGTGTATTTATTTGAACTGCTCTGTGGGATAAACACAACAGGATATACACTGGCATCAATCTAGTTTTGTTTTACAGATGTCAGAGTGAACTCACCTGTGTAAAACCAATGCTTACCCACTTATCTTCAATATCTGTCAAAAGACATACAGCTTCTTGTCATGTCTCAAAGTTTTAATGAACAAAAAAACAGTGAAGTACATTGTTGTTGTGTTTGCTATTTGAATTTTTTTAACGCCAAATAACAAAAACAGAAACTGAACGCCTCAGATCACTGTTATCATGGTTACAACAGTAAACAATGATCTTGATCATTCAAGATGGATGGCACGGTTACCTGTGTTTGTCGTTTTTTAGTCATATTCAGAGCTTTGGTTCCTCCTCAATAATGAAGCATGTTACATGTTGTGTCACTCTATGTGATGTCTTGAAATTATGCTTCTGAGCCGAATGGTAATATAACTGTTAACACGCTGACTGCCTCACAAGAGTATACTCGTATCAATTCTTGCCAATTTTGACAGGAGTTATCTCGAAGCTGCATCAGTGACATTTTAAAACAAGTTTCAGATGCTGGCAGACTGGCACAAGAAACATGTGTCTCCTGGTGTTCTTTGTTTCCACCAGGAGATGACTTTTTCTTGTGCCGTTTTGCCAACATGTGAAACTTGTTTTAAGATAAAGCTGATGAAGCTACGAAATAATACTCAGTGGCAAACTGGGCCAGACTTTGACACTATGAGTATTCTTGTGGTGGCAGTCACATTGTTAACTTTCTGGCACCTTAATTGCAGGTCAGATTGTTTATGTTCCTCATAGTTCAGACTGAAAATACTGACTGCCATTGACCACGGTGAAATATTTATTGTGCAAGTTTTATCATGTCATTTTACATTTATATTATTTATTTGTATGCCCAAATGCAGTTTTATCATGTTATTTTATATTTATATTATTTATTTGTATGCCCAATTGCAGCTCACATTGCATAACACACTCAAAATGGCCATACTGTAGCCATGGGAAGACCATGACATGGACAAACGGTGTATCGTCTCTAAGTCACTTACATAATGTCTTGTCTCCATGCAAATGTTGCAGCAATAACCAGAGAGGGAATGACTTTTCATAATATTTGGTTTGGATGTTATCCAATGTCTGTGGTCACATTGTGAGTGTCCATACATTAGCACAGTAGTATCCATCAGCAGGAGTATCAGTTATTCATCACAAGCCCACAACATGGATATTTCCTTTGGACATTATTTTCATCATATCATGTCATCAGCACATTTGGTATACATGTACATCTTTTGGGGAACCAGGTACATATCACAAGCCGTGGACATGTTTTTTCATTCTTTGATGCTATTTGTAGTGAATGTATGCACGGCATCTTTGTCCACACATCAGGATTGAAGCATACATCTGCGAGGGAACTAGTTTCACATCACAAGCCCTAAATGTGGATTTGTATCCTTGATGCCACATTTAGTGACTGTACACACAATGTCTGGTCCTCACACCATCACTGCAGTATACATCTGCAGGGGAAACAAGTACACATCACAAGCCCTCAACATGGATACAGCCTGTGATATATGCTATAAATGTTTGTAGAATGGCAAGACCTTCTCCGCTCTTGGAACTGAAACAGACAATGAAGAGACATAGCACCAACAAAACATGAAATGAAACACCCACATTATTGTACTTATCATAAAGACTTGACGTCATGGAGTCTTGATCAATGTATGATGGAAACTTTCCAGAACTTTCCGTTACCTTACAAGAAATGGCTGTGGGAAGCAGCAGTGACCAGTACTGTTTTTTCTGACTTCAAGGAAGGAGAGCAAGTTTGACACTAAAGTGTGACGTCCAGCCTTGTCAATTTTTGTCATCACCACCTGGAATGTGAGAGAATCAATGTCATGCCTATCAGGACATACAGAGCCTTGAACTTTTCAACTTGAAATAACGATACATTGATAACATCTAGAGTCCTCCTACCACATGCTACTGACATTATAGTACCTCCTACCTGTCACTGACACCTATAGCACTTCCCTCCTGCTTTTTACATTTACACCACTACAATGAGACCAACACACATATATATTATTTTGATAGAAACAAACAATTCCTTTTATATAGAAAAACATCCCTGGTGAAATGGGAGACTATGAACCTGAGGAAATATAAACATGCTTCATTTTGGGCTGTAACATTGCCGGAAAGGCTAGTCTGAAGGGAAAATAATGTAGTTTATGGACTGTGAGACATACTATTGTGCATCATGCATAGCACCATCAAATGTTACCACACCTACTTGTCATAGGATGTAGCTACAAACACTTTTTGTCAATATATGTGGCCCAACCCAAACTAGCATCAAATAGGCCACACCCACATGTTAACAGATATGGCCACACCTATCAGTCAATAGATATGGGTCAACACACCCACTGGTGATGAGGTTAGGTCACAGTGTCCAGAACTCACCACATATGGAATCTTGAATTCTTCCATCATCTTCAGCCCCACTTCATCAGCTTTAGTCAGGCCCACCTGACCATCAATCAGGATAAATGTACGACACAATCTAAAACAACATAAAATAGCATATATCAAAACTATTATTATTATCTTCATGCTTCTCGACTGAGATGATAAACAGAGATTATCAGACTGTCTGCTTGTTTGTTTGTTGTTCATGTATCTCTCAGCAGTACTGAACAATCAAGTCAGCATCCAGTGAGTGACAACATGAGCATCAGTCTGTGCTACTGAGATTTAAATGAATGCTCCAACATAGTCACTGAGCCTCAGCGTACGATCCAGTTACTGTGTTAGCTGCCTTCTAAAACAAGTAGGGGTTGTAGATGGCCATTTCTATCACTGATATTCATGAGAGAATAACTGAAGATCAAGTAAGTAGATGAAGGAGTGAATATTATTTAAACAACTGAACTTGCCCATGCAAACCAGTGACTGATTCCATGAGCAACGATCCACTGTTGGGTGATGATGATATTCACCTGCCAAGCCAAAGATCATGAGACATAAAACAGAAGTTCCTAATGATCAAACCTGACCCGAAATTCTCACAGATGAGAGGTAACAGTATATACCTGCGTCTGGTTTGAAGATATTTCTCCACTGACTCCTGGAAGTGTTCAGGCATGTTGAAGCCATAACCTGGCATATCCACCAAAGAAAAAGACTTCCCGACTTGGAAGAAGTTCAGTGTTTTAGTGTGTCCCTGTAGGAAGTATATCATAATGTCAATATATTGTGTTGTCACTGTCACTGACACCTGTAGCACTTCACAATATATATTTTGTAAAGGACGTCATGATATGCATTTCTGCATTTGGTTTCATTTGATGGTTATTCCAGCTACACAACTGCAACCTGTCAAAAGAATCTAGCCAGGAAAACATAACTCTGTAATGAATATGACCAGAAGCATGCCTCCACACAACTGGGATACGATAACATGCCATACACCAGATCAGCAAGTATGTCCACTGATGACAAGCACTTGTTAGCTGTATCTAAAAAACTAATCTTTTTAAATAATTGTAGAGTAACCATTGTTTTCATATATCTAGCCCTTCATGAACCAGGAATTTGTTGGCTATATAGAAGAATGAAATAGCAATAGTGAGAATGAAATCTTGTGAGAATTGTTTACACATTTTTTTTAAAAAATACTTTTTGATAAACTATGGCACCATGATCCACCAACACGAACAGAGCTGAGGTAAATCATTCAAGGGCCAATGTTGGTCATGTCTGATTGATCCGATATCTTTCACAGATTAACCTTCGTGTAATAGTGGTTTCAGAGTGACAATATGAAGGAATGTCATTCAAATCATTATGCAGACTTACTGGTTTCCTTGACACCCTGACTTCAACATTTGGTACTTCTGAAAACATTGCTTGTATGAGAGAGCTCTTGCCTACGTTACTTCTCCCGAGAAATGCAACCTGTACAAACAATATCTGCTTGATAGTATCATTCATGAAAAGGAAAACAATCAGTAAAAAGTGAGTGACGACTCAATACAAAAGCTTTACTTTGTTCAAATTTAGCATTCGAAAATATAGTTGGCATTAAAGAGTTATCCCCTTGAGTGATTCTTCATCACTCAAGTTATCATTGTCTAGAGCCTCAAAAGAATATCAGTGAGTGAGTGAGTGAGTTTAGTTTTACGTCGCACTTAGCAATATTCCAGCTATATGGCGACGGTCTGTAAATAATCGAGTCTGGACCAGACAATCCAGTGATCAACAACATGAGCATCGATCTGCGCAATGGGGAACCGATGACATGTGTCAACCAAGTCAGCTAGTCTGACCACCCGATCCCGTTAGTCGCTCAAAAGAATATCAAATGAAAGTATAAATACAGTATCAGGATATGAATTATATCACACCTGTAGTAGTGAGATATGAATTATATTGTGATCACAATATATGGTTGCACATCTAAGTCAATGCAACATTCAAGCAACAATTTCACACTGTTTCACAGTGAAGAAATTTAGGTGACAAAGCAGTGACTTCTTTGAATGGCATTATACAACTTGGAAAGTACATGGACAACCTTTATTTAGTGCTACATTTTGGTAGACACTCTTGAACCATTCCAAGCAAGAATCCTTGCTTTGCAACAGTACAAGATTCTGTTCCAACATCACAGTCATGTAATACAACAGTACAAGATTCTGTACCAACATCACACTCATGTAATACAACAGTACAAGATTCTGTACAAACATCACACTCATGTAATACAACAGTACAAGATTCTGTTCCAACATCACACTCATGTAATACAACAGTACAAGATTCTGTACCAACATCACAGTCATGTAATACAACAGTACAAGATTCTGTTCCAACATCACACTCATGTAATACAACAGTACAAGATTCTGTTCCAACATCACACTCATGTAATACAACAGTACAAGATTCTGTACCAACATCACACTCATGTAATACAACAGTACAAGATTCTGTACCAACATCACACTCATGTAATACAACAGTACAAGATTCTGTTCCAACATCACACTCATGTAATACAACAGTACAAGATTCTGTACCAACATCACAGTCATGTAATACAACATAAGAATGAAGATTTTTATGGATATCAACTTCTTTATGAGAGAACACAACGTTTCGGAGTTAATGCTTACTCCTTCATCAGGTGATTGAGAAAGGGATACAGAGGTGTATTTATATGTACAGGTAAAACAATAACAAAGTAACAAGTGGAATGAGTTAACGAAAGCTAGTATAAACAAGCACTGATAGGAAGCCGATAGTTAAGATAACAATGATGGAAGCCAATGGTAATGCATTACAGTTGATTGGATATGTTTACATAACATGGTTGGGGATAAGGATGGAAGCCAATGGTGATACATTACGCATGATAGGATGATGTACATAACACACGATAGGGGGTGAGCATGTTTACATGAGGGTTGGTGATGTACAAACACAAGTATGTACTCGGGTAGATAGGCTATACATGAATTACATAGATAGAATGTACACAGGTAGATGAGATTAATTTATCAATAAGTCCCAGGCACTTGGTAGGTACACTCCTTGGTCGCGGTTGATGGCTGGTTTCTGTCTCCGGATCTCGATGGCCTCTTGCAGTTTCCTTTGGCGCCGGTTGTTGTTGTTGGTAGATAGTATCCTAGTGTCCTCCCATCGAATTGAGTGTTCAGGGTTCTTGAGAATGTGTTCAGAGATGGCCGATTTCTGGTCGAGTTTCCTGACTGAGGTCTGATGTTCCTTCATTCTGGTGTTGATTGGTCTCAGCGTTTCTCCAATGTATAGGTCGCCACAGTTGCAAGGGATCTGGTAGATGCATCCTCTCGGGTTAGGGTGTTCACAGCTGGGTCCTTTACCGTTGGCTTTTAGGTAGGTTTTGATGGTCTTGCCACCGGAGAAGGTGACATCGATGCTGGCTTTGGTCTTGATGAGGCGTGATATTTGATGACTGATGGGGCCAAGGTAGGGTATGGTTACTCTGATGGGTGATGGAGAAGGTTTGGGGCGGGGTTCTCGGTCCTTAAGGGTCTTGTTGATGGTGGCTGTGACGAGCTGGGGAGGGTAACCGTTGAGTGTGGTGAATGTCTTTCTGAGGTGGTCCAGTTCATTGTTTAGGGCATCGGGGTGGCAGAGGGCTTTGGCACGTCTGGTAAGGGTGGCGATGATAGCTTGCTTGATCTGAGGGTGGTGGCAGGAGTTACCAGACGTGCCAAAGCCCTCTGCCACCCCGATGCCCTAAACAATGAACTGGACCACCTCAGAAAGACATTCACCACACTCAACGGTTACCCTCCCCAGCTCGTCACAGCCACCATCAACAAGACCCTTAAGGACCGAGAACCCCGCCCCAAACCTTCTCCATCACCCATCAGAGTAACCATACCCTACCTTGGCCCCATCAGTCATCAAATATCACGCCTCATCAAGACCAAAGCCAGCATCGATGTCACCTTCTCCGGTGGCAAGACCATCAAGACCTACCTAAAAGCCAACGGTAAAGGACCCAGCTGTGAACACCCTAACCCGAGAGGATGCATCTACCAGATCCCTTGCAACTGTGGCGACCTATACATTGGAGAAACGCTGAGACCAATCAACACCAGAATGAAGGAACATCAGACCTCAGTCAGGAAACTCGACCAGAAATCAGCCATCTCTGAACACATTCTCAAGAACCCTGAACACTCAATTCGATGGGAGGACACTAGGATACTATCTACCAACAACAACAACCGGCGCCAAAGGAAACTGCAAGAGGCCATCGAGATCCGGAGACAGAAACCAGCCATCAACCGCGACCAAGGAGTGTACCTACCAAGTGCCTGGGACTTATTGATAAATTAATCTCATCTACCTGTGTACATTCTATCTATGTAATTCATGTATAGCCTATCTACCCGAGTACATACTTGTGTTTGTACATCACCAACCCTCATGTAAACATGCTCACCCCCTATCGTGTGTTATGTACATCATCCTATCATGCGTAATGTATCACCATTGGCTTCCATCCTTATCCCCAATCATGTTATGTAAACATATCCAATCAACTGTAATGCATTACCATTGGCTTCCATCATTGTTATCTTAACTATCGGCTTCCTATCAGTGCTTGTTTATACTAGCTTTCGTTAACTCATTCCACTTGTTACTTTGTTATTGTTTTACCTGTACATATAAATACACCTCTGTATCCCTTTCTCAATCACCTGATGAAGGAGTAAGCATTAACTCCGAAACGTTGTGTTCTCTCATAAAGAAGTTGATATCCATAAAAATCTTCATTCTTATGTATTTTCACTTCTAAATGACATTCAAAGACTTGATGTAATACAACAGTACAAGATTCTGTTCCAACATCACACTCATGTAATACAACAGTACAAGATTCTGTACCAACATCACACTCATGTAATACAACAGTACAAGATTCTGTACCAACATCACACTCATGTAATACAACAGTACAAGATTCTGTACCAACATCACACTCATGTAATACAACAGTACAAGATTCTGTACCAACATCACAGTCATGTAATACAACAGTACAAGATTCTGTACCAACATCACAGTCATGTAATACAACAGTACAAGATTCTGTACCAACATCACAGTCATGTAATACAACAGTACAAGATTCTGTTCCAACATCACAGTCATGTAATACAACAGTACAAGATTCTGTTCCAACATCACACTCATGTAATACAACAGTACAAGATTCTGTACCAACATCACAATCATGTAATACAACAGTACAAGATTCTGTTCCAACATCACACTCATGTAATACAACAGTACAAGATTCTGTTCCAACATCACACTCATGTAATACAACAGTACAAGATTCTGTACCAACATCACACTCATGTAATACAACAGTACAAGATTCTGTTCCAACATCACAGTCATGTAATACAACAGTACAAGATTCTGTACCAACATCACAGTCATGTAATACAACAGTACAAGATTCTGTTCCAACATCACAGTCATGTAATACAACAGTACAAGATTCTGTACCAACATCACACTCATGTAATACAACAGTACAAGATTCTGTACCAACATCACAGTCATGTAATACAACAGTACAAGATTCTGTTCCAACATCACAGTCATGTAATACAACAGTACAAGATTCTGTTCCAACATCACACTCATGTAATACAACAGTACAAGATTCTGTACCAACATCACACTCATGTAATACAACAGTACAAGATTCTGTTCCAACATCACAGTCATGTAATACAACAGTACAAGATTCTGTACCAACATCACAGTCATGTAATACAACAGTACAAGATTCTGTTCCAACATCACACTCATGTAATACAACAGTACAAGATTCTGTACCAACATCACACTCATGTAATACAACAGTACAAGATTCTGTACCAACATCACAGTCATGTAATACAACAGTACAAGATTCTGTTCCAACATCACACTCATGTAATACAACAGTACAAGATTCTGTTCCAACATCACAGTCATGTAATACAACAGTACAAGATTCTGTTCCAACATCACACTCATGTAATACAACAGTACAAGATTCTGTACCAACATCACAGTCATGTAATACAACAGTACAAGATTCTGTACCAACATCACAGTCATGTAATACAACAGTACAAGATTCTGTTCCAACATCACGCTCATCTAATACAACAGTACAAGATTCTGTACCAACATCACACTCATGTAATACAACAGTACAAGATTCTGTACCAACATCACACTCATGTAATACAACAGTACAAGATTCTGTACCAACATCACACTCATGTAATACAACAGTACAAGATTCTGTACCAACATCACACTCATGTAATACAACAGTACAAGATTCTAATCCAACATCACACTCATGTAACACAACAGTACAAGATTCTGTACCAACATCACACTCATGTAATGATAGAAGTTGTTACCCATAATTTTATCTACATTGACAAATCAGTAGTTCAGTACTTTCTCCCCCTCTAGCAGTTCCTCTAGCACTACTTTGATTGACTCACTGTAAGCAGTCTGTAACTTACCTCTGGCATCTGGAAATCCTCCAGTGTGGTTGCCCTCACTACAGCTGTGTGAAACTTGATCTCATGCTTTGTTTTCAAGTCACTTCTAAACAAGCACCTGCCCTTTTCTAACTCTGTTTGTGTGGGTGAAAATATCTCATCCTCCTCCGACAATATTGGTATTTGTAAATAAGGCTGCAGCTTTGAGAGAGGATTCCTGAACAAATCTTGTTTCTTAACTACATTTTTGGCATGTTTGAAGCCAGATTGCAGGGATCTTCTAGTGGATGATTTCAATGTTTGGTTCCTCATATACATGACACTTCCCGGTATTTGATTCCTGAGGTGGTGTAAGTGACAGAAAGTCAATGGCGTCTTCATGCTGAATCTGTCAAATGAATCAGATCCCAATGACAATTTTGAAACCTTTCAGCACAAGCAAATAGGCTTACTGAGTATGGTTTTGTTTTTTACGCCTCATGTATCAATATTTAGGCAATATCAGAGCAGGGGACACAAGAGTCTACACGACACACTGTATCCAAGTTGGGCTTTAGTTGTGGCAAGTAAGCACCAATGAGCAAATAAAAGTTTTAACAGTTCCAATGCTTCATTGGAATGGTCACTTTGTGCTTTATACTGGTACTTAAGTACTGTACAAATAAATAGGGCTACTCTGTAACCCTAAAATTTACACAACTGCAAATAGAGTATGTTGAAATTCCTCACAGTGGCCTAACTGGGCATTCAGTGGGATGCGTAAGAGATTATCAAGAAGAGCATGTTTACTCATAAAATCAGGCAAAATTGAAAACAATAGATCAACCTACAGATGGCAGTTTAGGTCACCCAGCCAGGTATGATGACGGACTGTCGACTCACCTTGCATGAAAAGCATGTGCTGACTACTGGCACCATGGGGGTATCTCACAGATATTTTTTGCTTTGTCATGTGTATTGAATATGTCTCATCTATTGAGTAACACTTTACATTTCTTTCATAAACTTTATGTTGAGAAATGTAAAAGAGTACGATTCCTGATACCCAACAGAAAAGCATAAGATTAAATGTCTCAAAATATTTAGGTAGCATGTCTACCTGAAGATTGACAGGACTGAATATTATTTGTAAATTTTAATGACATGCCGTGTACTTCCAGAGTTTAATTCCCCTAAGGGATTGTCATATATATCAGCTTAGATCTCTATCAACAGGCCCGACCCCAACCACTGTTTACCACACTCATCCTGGTTTTGCCACTGAGACGACCCTTCCGCCAACCTGTTTCTTTTTATAGTGATAGTGAGACTCCAAGGTAGCTACATCCTTAATAGTTTCAGCATGAAAATTATCATTTTTTTACGTCAACTATCATTCACAATGATGCCATGTCTAATTTCAAAATGGGCATTTAAATAGTGTCCTCTGTAATGCAATAATATCACACAGTAATTTGCATAAAGTCATTGCCTGTTGGATTTTGGATAAAATCTGCATTGCTCATTTCTGCACCAATCTCTCCTCAGTAAAGTCCTTTATTTATGTTTCCTGTGTCCCTGCCACTGGAACTGTAGTTAAGCTGACCTCAGTTTAACAGACATTTCTCACTTTCACATATCAACTGCATACATTGTTCGTAAGAGGCGACTAACGGGATCGGGTGGTCAGGCTCGCTGACTTGGTTGACGCGTGTCATCGGTTCCCAATTGCGCAGATCGATGCTCATGTTGTTGATCACTGGATTGTCTGGTCCAGACTCGATTATTTACAGACCGCCGCCATATAGCTGTAATATTGCTGAGTGCGGCGTAAAACTAAACTCACTCACTCACTCATACATTGTAGAAGACAAATGTGTAAAAAACCCAGATTTTTCCTATTTCCAACAGTACTTTATTCTTTATGGATCTAAAAATGTGACCTCAATCATCAATGTTCATGGTCATTCATCATCTATTCAGTCAGACTGATCTAGAACAGTCCTGTAGGAAAAAAAAAAGAAGAAAAACAGTTCAATCTTCAGCGACTTCTACTCATTGCACTAGCAGTTACTACACGTACATGGGATTTGTTCCTTTATACTGCATGTACAAGGCTTCAGTATCATCCAGAAGAAAATCTATAAGGACAAGCTCTATGGATTAACAACTTATTTATTCAGATTTATTTTGATACAAATTATTGTATCGTTGAAGACATTTAATTAATAATTACTTCATTTATTCATAACTGAAGAGTCATACTAACTGTGTGAAAATTGTGATGATTACTTTTGATCATGGTGCTGTAGTACAATTCGATCTTAACGCTAATGTTGCTAGTTATACTAAGCCCTGGTATGGCAGACCACTAGTGATGGAAGGTATCAGTTCATATAAATATACTCATATTCCATCCAAGGCCTAGCTTGGTATAGATCTAGTGCAAAGTCGTCTAGTTAAAAGTTAAAGATTTAACATGTACTGGGTACAACATACGTATCAGAATTCAGATAAATTGCTAGGGTTTTAAGCAGTGGGTAAATAGTCTTCCGGCCCCCTAGTCCAGCATATAACTAGACGACTTCGCACTATACCAAGGTGTGCTCGATGTAGGCATTGGCTGGAATACGAGTTTATTCATATGAACTACCGGCCCCCCTTCCGTACCCCCACCCTAAACAAAAACCATATTTACCAACTGACATGCATACCTCAGGGTAAATATACATTCAATAAACTAGAAGTAGAACACGTGTAAAACAATCAATGAACTAATGTCATTGCTGGAATATTACAGAGTGGAAGGAGCAAATGCACTATGTCAAAAAGAGGTGGGTACGGTCGGAACTCATTCCAATGCTAAATTCAGTTTAGTGTTTAAAAATCCACACAAAGATACGGTACTGGAATGAGTTGATTATCACACTTTAAGTTTAACTCCTCTCCAACTTGTATGTTTGTTATTTGTACGAAAGAGTTATTGATTAAATACGCCCTTAAATCCTCACGGGTAAAAAATAAATATTTGGTCCAAATATCTGAGTAATCAGTCATATCACTGCGGTATAACAAGCTTTGAGTATGTCTTTGGTAAACACCTCAAAACTGTGCAACGGTTGTTTGTACCTGCCTGATCTCCCACTAAAAGTCAAGCGTGTTTCGTATGCAGCTCAAAGGGCGGTAACTCTAATCTGTTGACAGTCTGGTATTTCTGTTTCATCGGTAGACAAGCTGAAGGTGTTCCCGAAATGAAATATCAGCTCCTTTTCTGGAACATTATTGGCACTGACAATGTCCGTGGTTTCATTGAAACTTTATATAAATGTGAAGTTGATTTTCAATAAATAAAGATTTCAATGTAACAACTAATGTCATTAGATGTGCTGCGATATTGCTGAGGGAGAGGGGAGAGAAAAAGAGAGATATAGTTGACACCTCATCTGTTAGTCCGTCTGTTATCATTTTACAATTTACAGTTTTTGTCATTTATATTTATATTTTTCTTAGTTTCCTAAGAGGGGTGACCTTCATTTCTGGGACTCAAAAAACCTTCAATATCCCTCTTCAAGACTTGGTAGATATTGCAAACATAGCAAAAGTACTGGCTTTTGCTATTCGTAGTTTTTGGACATACTGTTTCGGTTTCTATATAAAAAATAAGATGTTGTTGGTTCCAAATGTATTCCCATGAAATGTCAACACATGAGGTTTATCTCCTAATTAAAGACACAAACACGGATATTAGCAAAAAAAAATGTTTTATTGAAATATTCTATATTTCATAAATACAGGAACTCCTGAACAGCATTAAATGCCACAAAAATTTGTAAAATGTTCAAATACATTCTGCCTTTACATAGTGATATTTATTTTTATGAATAAATAAACACAGATAAACCTTGTAATCTCAATCATGGAAATGCATGTCTTTTACAAAGGTGAATTATCCATGAAGGATATTCTGCTGCTCTTAAATGAGTAATAAAAGTTCATTATTGCAGTACTAAGAAACAAAGAAAATCATCTCAGTAAAACATATTTTGATGGCACACAGAATGTGTTGACCATTCAAGTCATCACAGTGACTTTCAAAAATAATTCATAATACAGAGGAAATCACATCTTACAGATATGCAACAAAATCATCTTTTTTTGATCATTATTGTTTGATTGGCATTTTCACTGGCTGTGTTCGTGTTAACACAGAAGCCTGTTTTTTTCACTCAAAAAATTGCAAAAATTATTTTGTGTGCGTGTTATGAACATATGAACACATATATTCTAATCTACAGCCACATATAAAAGAAGAAAAGTTCGAAATGATTCAGGTTTGTAATGAAATTTTCACACACAAAAGATTTGACTACATATTTATATTCTATTTCTGCACATATCCTTACAAAAAAGAACACTGACTATTGATCAGGTCTGAGAGTGTTAATATATCAGTACTGTACATGTGGCTCTATCCAGTTGTGTCTGTGCTAATCACCTAGGGTGGCTAATGTTTCTTATTTCCATTTTATCACTGCATACCACATACATGTATATAGCTGTCAAAACTATGTTGGAAGCCTGCCTGATACCAGCCTGATACCAGTGTAGGAATCCACATTAAAACATCAATAAATACAAAGAAACAGAATTTTGTTATCCATTACTTTTGTTTTCTTATTTTTGTATCCTGGCAAAAGGTTTAACACAGCAGAATTAACGAGGACCAACCTGCCCTGATAGAGTGTATATCCTCAATTGTTCCAGCAAATTGTTTTCTAATTATTTTCACCACTGATATCATAAGAGTAATGTTCCTTTTTATCATTTCAGTGATGCATTACTGCACTTAGTTAATGTATATAAGGAAATCAGAGCAGGCCAATATGACATGGAAAGTAAAGTTTGACTTCAACATTTTTTTTATATTTTATTATTTTAGTTAACATTCTACAATTTCCCACAAATGCATTTTTCAATTTAACTTTATAATACTCACTTTTGTTCTGAAAAACAGCACTATGGTGTCAGGAAATTATGCACTGACCATCTAATAACAAGAATGAGATTCAAATAATTAAAGTTATCATAATGCAGAATGGTAATTCTTCCAATAATGAATACTTCAAACATTTAAAAACAAAATACAATGTATCTTTGGCACAAAGTTATAGGACATCAATAAAGAAATATTTCAATAACATAATTCTCAAGCCATTTATGTCACAAGAGAACATATCACTCAACCTATATCAAAACACATTTTGAGCACAACACAATCAGCATATCATCACATAATCAATATGGCTGTTGATGACTAGAAAATAATTTATACCACAAACATACTACCATTTTGCATAAATACATCACCATGAAATCCCTTACATGCAACAGCTTCAGTTCAGTAGTGAGTGATTTCAGTTTTAAGCCACTTTCAGCAATGTTCCAGCAATATCCCAGAGAGGGACACCATAAATTAGGTTCACTAGGAACATCTCATTTGCTATGAATCAAACCAGATATTGCTCAATGAATACTGAAAAAAAAAAAAAAAGATTAAATGTCTGTCATTTTCTAAAACATTCCATTCCTGTATGTCCCTCCGTACAAGCACATTTTATAAACAGTTTTACATGATTTTTGAGTATACTAAAAGTAACACACCCTGATTATGAATATTTCAGTAACCGTCACCATTTTATTTTTATGTCAGTATTTCCCAAATTGATATCTGCATATCTCCTTACATAATTATTTCACTGACCTTAAAATGGTATTTTTTAATTTATGCCCAAAACAGTTACTCTCACATTTCTTCTCCCAAAATTTTTTTAAACTATTTTTTTTAAGTGACCAAACTACATTCTTACATAATCCTATATCTTGATAATGCCTTAACTGTTTCATGATGAATGAAAATTTGATGTTAGCTCCATACACATTTTGAATAACTGGTGATCATGATATTAAACATAACAATGTCTGCAAATGCATCATAAATATGGCACTGAAAAATAACCAGCAATGAACTGAATGCTTTCCACTAACATCATTATGAAAATAATTAAGGCTTATTTATCATTCGGTTGAAAATTTCACAGATCTCTAATAACAAGCTGTATAAAAATACTGGTATAACATTACATTGAACATGTTGTCATAAAAGAAATCTTCACACTTTGTCAAGTGCCAACTTTGAGATGGAAGTTCATTCCACTCAATATCTACCACCCACCAGCTACACATGTATATGTATCTGATCATTCAGGACATTTGTATTGATTCCCTGCCATACAATACTCCGTAAACCAGGAAATACACAGGCTTTATGAAAACATCAAAAGACAACATTCAAAACACAACGATCACTAGGACTACCATACATCCATACATGCAAAATAGGGCAAGCACATGTATAATGTTTCAGAATCATCTACACAAATACAATTGACTGAGAGAGTGAGTATAATCTAATGCCACTTGTATTATATCCTAGCAATATCACAGCTGGGGACACTAACATTGGGCTTCACGCACTGTACCCATGTGTGGAATCAAACTCATCCCATCGGTGTGACAAGCGAACACTCTTAATTTGGCCTCTCATTAGGTTAAAATACACTTGAAAATACTGTAAGCATAGAGTCCTTCAACAACTAATACAGACCCTATGCTGTATCAAATGCTGTTAGAAACAATGGATACCCTCCACAGGCACTTGGTTATGTGTATAAACCCCATCTTTCAACAACTGGCTTCTTAATGTACTGAAACACCCAGTCCAAGACTAATGTTTGCTTGAACAAGTTACACTGACTTTGTTGAAGACGGCAAATATTTTGAACCCTTTGTATCACACCTTTAAAAACACATCATGACATATAATACATTGATGAAATGCTATTCCACAGTATAATTCATTTCAATTTACTTCACCTTGGAAAATCTATTCAGTGTTATTGATCAATTTTCACAATCCTTGCTTATCTTAATACAAGGTCATACAAAGGGATATTATTCTACTCAGTCTGAATCAGTCTGATGCAGCATTAATAACAAATGCCTGCTACGAATATTCTACACAATGATTTTAATTAATCATCATTAATTTTTTTTGTAAAAAATGAAACATTTAACACTGAAATGTGAACATTTAATTTAACGTTTTCAAAGTCGGATCCAATTTTTTGCGCCAGACACAATGGAAGCCTGCTAATCATGTCTATTTGATGCTGTCAAAAAATAACCATGTGACAACACTTATATTTGAAAATCAGCTGGACAAAACTAAAAAAAGCAGTCAAAAACAGCCCCATGCAATTGCATATGTCAGTACAAACGTCTAAGTCAATTACCTGCAATGAACTGTTTAAAAGACAAACAATGCATAAAAGAAGGCAACTCCGGTGACTCAAATATGCATAAGGACCTTGAAAGTAGATTTGGTAAACCTGATAATATGCTAAATTGCCATGGAGAAACATCTCAATGCACTTATCTAATGCCATTATTGATTTTAACAATAGTAATGAAGAACAGGAATGCATGATACATGTTTGTTAGATCTTGTTTGTGTTGCATAGTTTGTAAAAGTAATTTTGTGCTATAACCAAGGGTGGCAACAGGAAAATCTATTTTTTGGTGAAAACTTTACAATTACTTCAGAGCTTTCCTTTTCATACTTGTACAACCTGTTAGCTATAACCACTAAAAACTCACATCATAATATTGTTCTTATCAACACATACATTGACCTGACAAAACTCATTATCTAAGCATTTCATGATACTATTGTGGTTCAATCAACAGGATCATCTAATATTTAGTGGGAGGTACGTACATCCTTGATAATTCTGTGTTATATCGTCGGATAGAATACTTATTTACTGTCATGATTGAAATGGATTAATTATTTAGAATACTTCAATTGAAACCTGCTGAAAATTCATTTCAAAAACTGAAATGAATGTTTACACTGAAGTCTACAACACCCACCATCCCTTTCCCCACAACCCCACCACGAAAGGTCAAATAGTGACTGGATAATTGGATAGGAGATGGTTCACATGAAGATGCTGACAGTGACAACAGCCACTTTGACTGCTGTTGGTCTTGCCACAGTGTTCTTCCACATCATCATGTGGTAATGCATTGCCGTAGTATAAAATCTTTGATGCTCTGGATGTAGAGGAAGCAGACTAAACTATCTGTCTCTCTTACAGGCAAACAGAATAGTGAAAGAAACTACTATTAATGAACATGTTCCACCTGTTATAATAATAACAACAATAATATATAGCACTGACTTCCACCACACAGAGGCAATGTTCAAAGCGCTGACAAGTCACAGTTCATATGCACAAGATAAACCATGGATTTACGAAACATATTTTTGAAAGAGGTCTGTTTTTGAGTCTCTTTTTGAAGAGTGGCAGAGTTGGCACTAGTTTTAGCTAAAGGGGCAGAGTGTTAGCTATAAAGGTACTGGCAGTACTGGATTAATGAGCACATAAAATTTATTTCTGCACATTTAGGAATTAACCAACAATACTAAGCACTGGCCATGCCGACTAGAGGAATTATGACTGTCACTGGTTATACTTATTTTCTTTGGTTTATTCATGGCAGTTAGTTATTTGGAATGAATTTATGGCTTATACAAATTACACAGTTGACATTTTGGATAATGCATAAAATATTCCTTCCTGAAAGAAAGACTCTATTCTAAAACATGAGTAAATATAAATGAATTTCATCTGGCTTTGGTGTCCATAAGTCAACTTAACCTCATCAACATTTAACATGTAAACAGAACATTTATATACGAACTTAATTTGGGTTAATGTCTTTAGTGAACTTAATCTATAACAACTATAAGATTGATGAGTGAACTTTATCTGGCTTAAAAGTACTTAATCTGTGTTTACTTATGTGCTCAGTGCAACAAACTTTAATGTTTCAGACACCAGGAATTTTTTCTGTATCTGATACAACTGGTGCTGCCAACAAGGCATCCTCTATGACAACATTTTGTCTTCTTTCCGTCACGATGAAACTCTGGACTCATTCACTATCATTGCTTTGTCTTGAACTGGATGTACTACATACACTGCATTCCTATTCAGTTACTCCAGTGATAGAGGAATTCTTTTTGTTTTTCCTTTTTCTTCACCAAGTCAGTTTTAGTTGAAATTGTGATGTCACTTCCAAAACAAACTTGTGGTGAATTGGTCCAGGGAATTTATCCCAAAATATTAAAGAAAATATATTACTAACAAACAAATTTTTCACATTACTATATTTAACCTGTCCTGCCATAACCATTAATTATTGGCATAATTTATTTTCATCAGAGAGAATTGAGAGATGCTGAACATTTTTGGAGAACCGAACTGAGAAAATTCAGGATTAAAATCTTGTAACCCAGGTTTATCCTCACACACTAAAACTGTGGTTTAAACATTAGATAGCCCATGATCCTGTTGGGCAGAGGAAGAGCCCGAACATCTGCTTCCCTCTGTAGACTGTTGAGGATGACAATCCGACACTGACTCTGCAGGCTGATGATACGAGGAAGCTGGTAGATCTGTACGGTCACACCCTGGTCTTCAGTGTTGGGCTTGTGGTCAAGGATCCTCATGTAACTGCCGCACTTCGAGAAGACTGGCTCGTAATTCACGCGACAAATGTTGAACAGCCCAGGCAGAGAGGACGTAATGTATTTGAACAGACGCATGTGATCTGAATTGAAGATGTAGATGTCTGAATATGATGTCACACCAAATCGGTCTTCCGTGAGTTTTTGAAGAATGAGTAATGTGCCATCCTTGCTGTACAGCAGATTATATCGGCTGCTGCCAAACAAAGTTGGCAGGGACAGTCTACTTCTTTGGAGAGTCTTACACTCATCTAGGGAAAATACAACAAGTTCATGAGTAATACCTTCTTTCTTACACTCATAATTAGCCACTGCAATACGTGACCAGTTGTACCTGGGATCGAAGGCAATGTACGGCTGCACTTCATGGTTCAATGTGACATATTTTATAATTTCAGTTGTTTCATTTGAATAGATGTACAGATCATAACAGAATCTCATCTCTCCAGAACACGAATAAAACAAGATGGCAGTCTGTTTAAGGTCAGGAGTGAAATCACAATGGATAATTGTCATGTTCTTGCGAGGGGCTGCAAGAATACCTATGACCCTTTTGGTATGAAGATTGACCAATGGGAATGCAGAAATGACGACTAGATCCTTGACATGGTGGAGCACTAACAGCACCAAGTGATCCTGGTATGCAGCAGCCACCTGGTTGAGTTCATGTCCGGCCGAGATCAGTCGCTGGAACTCAAAGCAGTGGTCTACAGGAATCTGTATTCCAGGCTGCTTGAACCTGAAATATCAATAGTAGGTTGTCATATATTGCATGGAATACGTACCATGAGGAATGTAAGGCCAGTTAGGCTTATCTTAGCAAAACAGAGTGAGTTAGTGAGTGAGTGCCAAATGTGGTGTAGAATATGTACCATGAGATATGTAAGGTCAATATAGGTTTACACTAGCAAAACAGAGCGAGTGAGTGAGTGCCATTAATGGTGTACAATATGTACCATTAGGTATGTATGGTTAATATAGGATTATATTAGCAAAACAGAGTGAGTGAGTGAGTGAGTGAGTGAGTGAGTGAGTGAGTGAGTGAGTGAGTGAGTGAGTGAGTGAGTGAGTGAGTGAGTGAGTGAGTGAGTGTAGAATATGTACCATGAGGTATGTAGGGTTAATACTAGTATAAATTTATATTAGCAACACAGAATGAGTTAGTGAGAGAGTGCTATTAATGGTGCAGGAATATACATCGTGAGGTATGTCTAGCCAATTAGGCTTATCGTAGCAGAGTGAGTTAGTGAGTGCCATTAATGTATCATGAGGTACATAAGGTCAATATGGGTTAAATTAGCAACACAGAGTGAGTCCACTTAATGGTGCAGGAATATGTATCATGACATATGACGGGCCAATTAGGCTTATCTTCGCAACACAGAGTCAGCTAGTGTCATCAATGGTGCAGAATATGTATCCTATCATGGTGGAAAATCCAAAACAAGAGACATCACAAGATGACATATCCCCCGGACCCCACATATTTGAAAGGACAAATCATCTCACAGTTACTTATTGTTTTTTTAGGCTATGTTTGAATTGTTTGTATGGAATTCATGAAAATTATAAATGCCATATATCTGTAATCAGCAAAGTCACACTTTCAAGATCTGTCTCATATATCAGCCAAGATCTGTTGAAAGATATGACATGGTTTTCGAGTTGTGCTCTGGGAACAAAGCCCATCCCTTCATTGTGAGACTAAGTCCGAAACGTTTCCATGGAAACTAAGAAAATAATACATCACAAAAACCTTTAAAAATCAAAAGGCGCCACTTTGGGGTCTGCCACACATATCTGCCAAGTTTTACAGACAGATATTGAGAAGTTTTTGAGTTCTGCCCTGGAAACGAAACACACCTCTCACTTTTCAGACTAGGTCCAAAACGTTTCCATGGAAACTGAGAAAATAATAAATCACTAAAACCTGGAAATAGCAAAAGGCACCACTTCAGGTTTTGATTGATATATCTACCAAGTTTTGCACAAAAATATTGAACGCTTTTTCAGTTCTGCTCCGGAAACAAAGCCCATCCCATCATTAGACTAACACCAAAATGTTCCATGGAAAAACTAAAAAAATAAACATGCCCAAACTTTGTAAATAGCAAAAGGCACAACTATAGGCTGAGATTATTATGTCCATCAAGTTTGGTCTAAAAATATTAAACAGTTTCTGAGTTCTGCTCCGGAAACAAAATGATTACAGATGGACAGGCAGACTGACAAGGCATCGACATTACATGCCGGGGGGATAAAAATGCAGGTCATGGATGTCAATAAAACATATAAGAAATGGAATGCTTACAAGCAAGTTTCTGTTAAAATCAAGGGATGCAACTCTACACAATGAATTGTTGCCCCTTACACAACTGGGACCTCAAACATTCACAGTCCTTCCCCCAACTTTTTGCATCTGTTAACTACTTCAATATAGTCTAACGTTAAATTAATATCTTTTAACTACTTCAGTATAGTCTAATGATAAATAAATATCTTTTAACTACTTCAATACAGTCTAATGTTAAATTAATATCTTAAGAAATTTCTGTACATCCCAAAACATAATTCAGAACGTGTCATGAAATGTATGTGGACTCAAAAACTACATAACAAATCAGCAACAAAAATGTCAATACTGTAGACTTTAGTGAGTGAGTGAGTCACACCAGAGTCTCCAGCGTGAAAAGCGGAGGCTTTAACCATTAGACAAACTCACCACCCCTGTAGACTTAGAATTCAAAAGAATTATTCTTTGCTCTTTCGATAAACTTCAATCACCTGTCCATGAATGCAAAAAAAATCCATACAAGGCAAATTCAAACATTACAGGTCAGGTTCATTTGTTGTTATGAGAGTTAACAAAATCCTTTGACAATAAAAGAGGACAGACTGTTTTGATACTATTAGGCAAAATATCACTGCACTGGTATAATCACGAACATTCAGTGCCCACCTTTCAATATCCACATATTTCCTGTTCTTGTTGTAGACAGCTCGAATGTACTGGAGACACACAGATTCCCTGTCACAGTCACTTTCACGACAGCCATAACCATACTTGTCAAATCCATAGCGACCTAAAGCATAAAAATCATAAATAAATTAATTCAAACTAACAATTTTAAATCTGATGTCAAAACCACATCTCAGACTTGGATCCAGATAATTTTTCAACATCAGGAGTATATACTCCTCATTTTTTCAATATAGGAGTACTAGAAAAACTAAAAGAGTACATTTAGAGTACTGAATGGAATTCAATGGCATATCAGTAATCTTGTGTTTTATCTTATATATGAACCACAACATTGCTACTCTTGTGTAAGCAAGTCAATAAACAATAAAACATTCCTTTTTCAGATAAATCCAACTGTAAATGATTCCAAGACTGCGCACTATTGCTGTGGAGTATATTTGCTATGGTCTCTAATCTTTTCCCCATGGTATCATGTGTATTTTTGATCTGTACATACCTTGATACAGCCTTAACTAGAGTCCTGCTAAAGATGCACATGATTCAAGCAAGCAATACCTTGTGGTATGTTTCTGTATTATGCAACATTAACATATTGTAAATACTACTCTGCACTGTAATAGCTATTGCTGTTCTAGTTAACACTGCCTTTATGCACTCGACTTTGTCGCATTAAATGTAAATGTTGGGTTGCAAATGGAATTGAAATGAACATTTTAATGATACCACTCTGACTGGTTACAATTAATCTAAGAAACTTTTATTCTTACAAAGTCCAAAACCTGGAATTAAATGTATGAATTCACCTGCAACTGGCGACCATAACTGAACATCTCCAGAATACAGCAAGTCCCAAGCTCGAGTGAAGTGCGGTAATGTAACACTGTAGGCCCCTGCCTTGTGGCTGCTCTTACGATTACCCATGATTAAGATGGGGACTTACACAGCTGCAACATACTTTACAGTTACAGCGGCACGAACTGAAACATATCAAACATTGATAATCTTAATCTTCAAAAGCAACCGTTTGCACAAAAAATAACATCACAATAAATACATTGTATATTATTGATTACAAATTTTCATGGTACAGCCCCTGGTGTATATTAGGGCTCCAACGAATACACTATGTGATGAATATCATATGCATCACGAATACTGGGTAACGTATATGACTAATTATTCATGAATATAACATTGTAGTTAAGTGATTGATGCACAATACGTAACCCCCATGTTGATTGTTAATTTGCCATAGTTATAACTACTGATCTGACATGATACTCAAATTTGTTACGCAATAGACTAATAGTTACAGTCCACAGTACCATGTGCAGCGATTGAAAACAAACAAGTCAACCATGACCAAGGAAGACCATGTCAGCTCTGTCTGCAGAAGATGCTATTTTCATAAACACAATATTGGAAAAATCAGATACCTCATGACTTTGGACACCATCAAACTTATTGTGCAAACACTTATCATTAGCCGCCTTGACTACTGTAGCTCTCTTCTTGTCAACCTCCCTAATAAGATTCTATCACGTCTACAAAGAGTACAAAATTCTGCCACGAGATTGATTACACGTAAACGACGCACTAACCACATCACTCCAGTTCTGGAATCCTCCATTGGTTGCCTGTCCAACAGCGAATCTCCTATAAAATCCTGTTACTAACTCACTGAACCTCTACAGAAATACCTCAATACCTCAAAGAGCTCATCAACATTTACAAGCCATCTAGAAGTCTATGCTCTTCTGAACAGTTCCTCTTGTCACAACCAGTATCCACAAGCAAAATGGGTGGTAGAGCCTTCTCCACTGTTGCACCTCAATTATGGAATACTTTGCCATCAGAACTGAAAGCCACCAACTGTGAATCCACTTTCAAAAGTCTGATTAAAACCCTTCTGTTCAGAACTGCTTACAATATTTAATCATTTTCCCATTCACTCTATTGAATCAATCTCAATTCACTTTAGCTTTCTGTTTCTTTATTTTGAGAACAGAGAAATATACATCCATAAATGAACAAAACTTCTTGTTGCCAAAAAATATTTAAGTTCATGGGTGAGTGAGTATGGTTTTACATCGCTTCTAGCAACATTTCAGGTATACGACAGCATGAGACACCAAAATTGGGTTTCATACATTGTACCCATGTGGGAAATCGAACCCGGATATTGCACATGACAAGCGAATACTTTAAAGACAAGACTACCCTACTGCCCCACTCATGACATCACACTCAAGTAGAGAAGGTGAGCAGCTGGAGCTACACTTCTAATTCACAAACCCAAATTAGTGTGTAACATAGATTCATATTTACTTCTTTGCTAACAATAATATAATTACAAAGCATAATACATCACAAACTCAAATGTACATTGCATTTTAGATAAGAATGTGCAGATTGAAATTAGGAATACAGATACTGGACTAAGTCATGTGGCAGATGACAAATTGATAAAATCATTTCTTATTAATCTTATTTGATAAGATAATTCAATAACTTGATAAAGTAATTCACTAGATAGACAAACGTTAAATATAAATCTATAATCAGTGGGAAAGATCTGCTTTGACTTGTTGGATTGATGCCCTCATGCTACATTATAATGGAAATCTACTCAAACTTTTAGAGTAGGGCACGTGCCCTGGCAGCTGATCAAAGGGTTCATCAATGTTTTCTGAATTAAGGAGCTGAAGTAATTAGTAACTTTGACAAACCATGCGAGATCACTAGAGCGGAATCCAGAAAGATGTACAACAGCTCCAAATCTGCAATCATGTAGATTCCACAATGAGTCAATATTGTAAGAGTATGTCATTCTGACGTAAGTGTGAACATCAACATGTTCACAATGCTAAATTGTTGTTTGTTCAGTCGTGAGATTTGGAAGTACTATGTAAAAGTCGCGTGTTTTGTTCCAATGCATACTTTAATCTAATCTACAAAATGCATCAATATTGTACCAAAGGGATCTGTTAAATCTGCAACCTTGACCAAACACACCATAACTTCTCGCCGTGCTTTTCGCTTTGACGTTTGAGCGGAAGTTTCTGAAGCAGCGCCATCTGAGCCTCTACGCTACATGAGAGTTATCTACCTTTATCTTGCTCTCTTAATTGTTTTGATTACTCTTGTAAGGGTGGGATCAATTTAAAGCCGCTTTGACCAGTCCTTCTCTCCCTTCATGGCATTACGTCTGATTAGGGATAGAAGCTTAGAGCAACGAATTTGGCATCATCGAGATTAGAATCAAAGCACGTCAAGGACTAGGCAAAGTTAATTCAGTTCATCAAAACGGGAATAACGTATAACCTATCTTAGTCAAGGAATAGTTGATGCCACTCTGACTACTCGCTTAAAATTCACTGAAATTCCGTTCAGATTAAACCAAAAATACCCCGACATATTTTTCTTGTAGACAATATTCATGACTGCCAATTAAGTATCACAGCCCAGTTAATTTGGAAGTGAGATGTCAACTAATTCGCGTTCATTACAATTCTTCTTTGAAAGGGACATGCATGCAAGTGTGCGTGCACGTACATGTATGTATGTGTAATATTTACAATTGGAAGCAGTGGCAGCCCACTTACATACAACGCTGCAGTATAACACCGATACCTAGCTAATTCACCTTCGATTACAGACTCCAAACACACCATTCAATGTATTAACATTTAACGCCGAGCGCCAGGCAGGGTGTCAACAAGTACCGCCTTTTACGTATACGTCTGTATAACATGGAGCGGGGATGAACTTGCGACCCTCGGTTTGCTGACACTCAACCCACTCCATTACGCAGGTGATCCACATGACATGGAAAACAAACGGGAAGCAGATAGAACCGTGTGATTGGACGTTCTATTTTCGAACTAAACGCGGAACTTGTGACAAACACATCATGTAGAAGATAAAGTAAGAGCACTTTATGGACAGACTTTAACGGTGTCAGTGAGGGTCTAATGATGCCATGCCCTATATAATGTATGAAGCAGGATGTCTATACGGGCCATATATTGATTACAAGTACTAGTACTAATAAAAACCGCATCATATCATCAAATGTGACTTATAACCGCATAATGAGAAAACCAAACCAAATTTCAAAGTTTTACAAGAAATATATAGATATTACCAGGCAACAAAATTTACAGCATTCTCAAAATGTAGACAAGCAGGTTTTCATGTCTTTGGTCATTTTTTCTTATACTTTTCGGAACACTGTGCAGCTATCATTATGACATCTAAAATGGTCACAATCATGTAAACAACTGTGACGTCCTTGGTCGTCTTTCTAGATATATTTATCTCCACACCCGCTTGTAGAAGGTCTGTGTAAAGTCTTTGACATGAATGACAGTCCTGCGCACATCTATAGCGTTGTTCTGTACATATGCTCCCTCTCCCTCCCTCCCTCCTCTCTCTCTCTCTCTCTCTCTCTCTCTCTCTCTGTGTGTGTGTGTGTGTGTGTGTGTGTGTGTGTGTGTGTGTGTGTTTGTGACATATAACCAGGCATAATGAACAATATGTATCAATGGAAACACTCATATTCCCATACACACCCTTTACTCTCATAAGTACTGTTAGCTTACGTACGTGTTACATGTAAATATAGACTGCATTCAAGAATTTAATAATGCGTGTAAATAGGTACATACATGGTTACTCGAACATGTTATAGATTATCCCTGGTATCTGTGGTAAGTAAATGGGTATATCAACAACGACTGAAAAGGTCCGATGGATTAGCATAGTGGTTAAGCGTTCGCTTGTCACGCTAAAGACCTGACTTCGATTCCCCACATGGGCACAATGTGTGAAAAGCCATTTCTGGTGTCCCCTCTGTGATATTGCTGGAATACTGCTTAAAAGCCATGTTAAACAAACACCCCCACTCCCTTTTCACATGATGGAATGTTGATTGAATCTGTACAGTTTATAATTACTTGAATGCCAGAGGAAACACAGTCAGTCCTCCTCAAAACGTCCCCAGAAAAGTTATCAAGTCAGTACAAAACAGTTATATTCAGTATGTTGAACTGTTGCCAATTTCATTGCCAATATTTTTTACATATCATTCTCTGGCTTGTGTGTGTGTGTGTGTGCGCGCGCGTGCGTGCGAGTATGTGTGTGTGTATGTATGTATATATCAGTCCTATATATACACACATACATGAGTAAAGGGGTCCATATATACACAGACATGAGTAAATACGTGTGTATATGTAGACATGTGTAAACGGGTGTATATATATATATATATATATACAGACATAAGTAAGCGGGTGTATATATACAGACATGAATAAACGGGTGTATTTATACAGACATGTGTAAAAGCGTTCGCGTAACAAGAAAACTGACGGGGAGGCGAGGTAGCTTAATGGTTAACGCGTTTGCTCTTCGCACCGAAGACCTTGTTTCATTGCCTACATGGGTGCACTGTGTGAAGCCAATTTCTTGTGTCCCACGGCGTGATAGTGCCAAGAGCGGCATAAAACTATGCTCAATCGGGACACCCAGATATCTATATTAATACAATATACACAGTATAGAAGTGCATGTGTTAGGCAACCTTCACGTGCACCTGTTTGCCCACTAATGTATAAATGCACACACGACCAAATTTTACAGACTTGTGTATGTACGCATTTACTCCAGTACATGTATGTAAATACACACTTGGGCAAATTTACATGTGGTCAGGGCTTAGCACCAGATGCAAAAGTATATTTACACGTGCAAATTTGCAATGTGATTATATTGTGTCGTTTCATCTTTTTTAGGGAAGAGTTACATATTCTGGAAGCAAAACATCACATATTATCTAACAAAATTCATGAATGTATTTATAAACAGTGGACTTCCCAACACACAGTCCCCACAGTTCTTCCTACACTCTGAAGATGAAGTCATCTTGTATATTGCAATTGCAACTTTCATTCGTACATCCGCATTGTGAGGGCCAATTCAAAGACGGCCGACGGTGCAGAGGGATTAATGGGCGAGACCGGGGTGGATAGGTTATGTACAGACATGGTGGATCTAAAAGAGGAAGAGGGCCACAACCCTCTAGAGACACCTTAAATGGTACCAACTCATGCTGTCAATTCATGACCAGGGCCCTTATTCTCGAAACGTTCGTAGCTCTAAGAATTCTTAACTTTGATCGTAGCCAACATGTTAAGAATGGGCTTAAGAAGGTCGTAGGGCTAAGAACGTTTCGAGAATAGCTAGCCTGGGTACTGTGGGCACCCTCCTTTTGTACAGTCCTCGAACTACGTCTTGACATACTGTTCACAGATAAAGAAGATTTGCTCAAATCGAATTTGCAACACGGCGTATACAACTCAAAAGACAATGACATGGTTGATTTTCTTTGCGTTAAAGAATTTGAGTGAATAAATGAAATACATATTTTAACTTGTATGTACATAGGAATTACCTGCTTGAAAGCTTACGTGATTTGCAGAGATGTGTTAATAAGTAACACGTCCGAAAAGATATAGCCAACTCTATTATTTACAGACCGCAGACCCCCGCATAGCGGGCATGTTGCTGAGTGCGGCCTTACACAACAAACAAACAAACACACAAACAAACTAACGAAATACCAATGCAAATAAACTACTAATTAAGAAATACAGTTCGCTCTACCACCATGTATAATGTAATAAAGCACACTTTCGCCCTGAACTAGTGTATATAAAATTCGAGGACGCTTGCTTCTGTTACGCCTGCTGCAACTACTATTACCAGAGACCCTATGATATATTATATGATCTCTGCTATTACCGACTGCAATGTACAAGTATGCAAAAGCTGCAGTCTGCCAATCTCGCGACACTCTATTGCGCGTTCAATGTGGGTTAATGCTGACGGGAGAGTTTGAGGTTATCGGGTATATAACCGAGGTTCATTAAGTTTAGACAGGATCTTCCTGGTTACACAGGAAGGTGAGGATCCGGGATTCTGAGAACAGCTGTTCCCACAAGATACCCGAGTCAGAACTGATTTGATCAAGTGCACATTTGTCATGACTCTACGCTGTTAAAATACTCTGATATCCATTATAATTCCAAATCAGTCAGAACTCACACGTACATTTACGATTCTCTACATTATTGTGGTATAAACCAACAGACAAACACAGACAAAACGGAGTGATTTGTCCGAAACGACTATTGTCCGGCGGGCTTTGTCTGTGGGGCTTCTGTCCTATGGAGCTTTTGTCCAACAAAATATATACCGATACCAACATACCAATACTAACCAATACTAACATGTATAGTTAAGCCTAGCGATATACAAATGTGGGTCCACCCACTTCGGTCATTGTATAAACAACCAGGCGAGAGAAAGTACACGCCCGTGATGGGCGGTGGCTAAAATGAAACAAACAAGAAATGGTGGCATATTTCATACGGATATCATAGGGGATAAACCATGTCAATATGACCTGGTAATAAGTAAATGTGGTCCAGCTTGTTTCGCCCACGACATCTTCGTACTAAACCAACTTAGGGTAGTCCCAGCTGTGAATGGGAACATCGTAGGTTGAGAAAGTATGGGACGTACCCATGAGGGGAATCGAACCGGGGTCTTCGGCCTCACGAGAGAACAGTTTAACCACCAGGCTACCTCCCCTCTCCCCGAGACTGCTAACATGGGGAATAATACCGAGCCGTCCAGATTTAACACAAATGACCAGTCTTCTTACATGAGAGCGAAGCGCTTCGCTAGCGTATAACAGGACTTGTCATATTCTCTATGCTGCGCAATCTCATTTGCGCTACAGTTTATCTGTGCTTCTATGCCAACTTGTTCGATATCTTCAAGGAGAAAGCGCAACAGGGCGCATTTGATGCTATTGCAACTGGGGGAAAGGCGTTGCACGATGTACACTGTAGTCGGAAATTGTCTCCTTCTTTGGGAGTCGTTGTCATTACTTTGGTGCAAATAGTTTTGAAACAGCCGAAGTAGGCTACCAGAGTGCCAGTGTTGGCATCATCAGTGCTTTCTGTTGTGAGCATGTCCTCAAGCTTCTTCAGAGGGGTTCGATGTGTTCCAGATCCTGGTGTTCGGCCGTTTTCGGTAAATAGAAAATACAGTAAAAATGTGAGAGACTGAAAATAACGCACATCCTGCCGATGTACTTAGATATGTGCAATGTTCGTAACACATTAGGTTAGGTTAATTATATACAAATGTATATTTTAGGAATCAGTATAAACACCTCAAGCCTCCTATAGATTGTATTCTAATCGTTACGAGATCGCCAACTTCAAGCATACCTACTACGTTTCCCTATAATGTTAGTTTCGGTCGCAACCAGCAAGTCAGTCATATCTCTCAACTTAACCCAGACAGCCTAACCATTCTGTCAACTGACCCCAAAGGTCAAACTCTGGAGAGAGCTGGGACATCAGCTTCCCTCATGTGTCTGAAATGCCAGTAGTATAGCCACGGTATTAGTTGACATACATCTTATACAATAAAATACATTCATACAATTCATTCTGTGCGTATGAAACTGGATAACAATATTCACATTTCTTCTGTCTTACATGCATGTCATTTTGAATAATATTAATTTCTTAGTACACTTAAGATATGTGAACACGCTATAATGTCCAGTAAATTGCATGTTTTTAGCAATTATTTACATTTGGAATGGCGAAAATCATTTGAAATATCTAGAGGTCACGTGTTATCTGCTGATTTTAAGGAATGGTTTACACATTAAATGTGCTCACACTTTGCAAGTAAGAGAGGTATGGAGGTGCCTACAACTATAATTCTTAAATTAAGTTTCAGAAACTTTTAAGAACCACTGAGCTGTATAAGATGAAAGGAAGGCGCTGTACAAATCAATTATTATTATTGAGATACCAAAGAACTGACAGCGAACAGCATGCCCTTGCTTTGAAACACATCCGAATTTACGTTTAACTTTAGTAGTCGTTTAGTATCGTGTTTAAACATGTTTGCGCTTATCGCCCAGAGCCCTTCTAAATTGTGTGTCCTGTTTCTTCGCCTGAAGTCTTGCGGGCGGTTAGGTAGCCCAATGGTTTAAGTACCCGCTCATCACACTGAAGACCCGGGTTCGATTCCCACATGAATATAATGGGTGAAGCCCATATCTGGTGTCCCTCGCCGTGATATTGCTGGAATATTGCTAAAAGCGGCACAAAATCATACTCACTTACCCACCGGAGTCTTGCCGGACTCGTGCGCAAGCTCTCTATATGGTTCTATGGAATTCTCATGGTCAGTTTTGCCCAAATCGTACGTAAGCGTTCTATAATGATTTGTGTGCATGCCTTAGCTGCCTTTTGAGTATGCGGGGCTAGGTCATTTGTGATCCTTATACTTCGATAAATGTCCACAAAAATATGAGAAACAAGCCTGATAAAAATACGACTTGCTCACAGGCGAAATGCAATTGTGACACCCCACCAAGAATATTGTTCACAGAAACTGTACTGTTGACACAGAGGTGCTTATCAGTTTAGTTTTGTCACATTCTTTGTTCAAGATTGGTGTGTTAACGGAGCAGCTGTATGGGCACGACTACTCTAAGAATAATAACGTTAACAATTTATGGCTATAGACTTATAGCACGTTTGCAGTGAAAACATACCGATGAGTTACTTTCAGCCAACATGTAATGCAAATAATGTGAAATTGAGATTGCGAATCCTTACACTTGTTCTTAGCCAGTTGAAATTTTAAATGTCAGAATTATGTTTAGTTGTTGAATAAACGATCAGAGTTTCAAATCGCTACAAATGATTTGTATTACAAGAGGGTATGCACATTAGACGAAACACCGAAAATTAAAGGAGGTTTGGTCTAAGTTAACACTCATCACGTACTGCACGTGCATATTTGTTTGACGGTTCCATCTTCTGCACTTACCCCCTTGTAATACAAACCAATAATATGTGAGTGAAGATCAGGTATAGAATATTGTCTTCAGCAATCCATGCTTGCCATAAAAGGCGATAATGCTTGTCGTAAGAGGCGACTAACGGGATCGGGTGGTCAGACTCGCTGACTTGGTTGACACATGTAAACTGCGCAAATCGAAGCTCATGTTGTTGATCACTGAATTGTCTGGTTCAGACGTGATTATTTACATGCTACCGTCATATAGCTAGAATACTGGTGAGTGTGGCGTAAAGCCAAACTCATTCTGTTACCCCAAACCAGTAATATCTAATATCGTTTCTTATATAACTTTTATCCTAAGCTGAAAATAATTCTCTGATTTAATGTTGATTAGGAAGGTAAAATAATGAGGACTGGCTATCACTTTTCGGTTTAAATAAAGTGAAATTCATCGGTACATTATCATTGCAAACAGACTATAGGGGTTTGTGTGTGTGTGTGTGTGTGAGAGAGAGAGAGAGAAAGAGAGAGAGAGAGAGAGAGAGTGTGTGTGTGTGTGTGTGTGTGTGTGTATGTATGTGCCGGTGTGTGTGTGCCGGTGTGTGTGTGTGCCGGTGTGTGTGTACCGGTGTGTGTGTGTGTGTACCGGTGTGTGTGTGTGTGTACCGGTGTGTGTGTGTGTGTACCGGTGTGTGTGTGTGTGTGTGTGTGTGTGTGTGTGTGTGTGTGTGTGTGTGTGTGTGTGTGTGTGTGTGTGTGTGTGTGTGTGTGTAAGGATTTTTATAAAGTAGCTCGTAGCCTACATTATGACTGAATCATTGAATCAACATGTATTATAAAGTAAATAGCCTCTACACTCCATCCCCGGTATACCATGTGCAAAATCACTTACTCCCCTCCTTTCCCATAAATATTTCCATTGCTAAATTGCTTACACCCCGACCTCTAGTATACATGTTCAAAAATTTGGACACAGATACAACAGACGTTCAGATCCAAAACATGATTACGAATGCATTTAAATTAATGAAAAGAACATGCTAGGAATTTAAAGGTATTTAAAATTATTCAAGTTCTAAAATGTTACGACACATTTTAACGGGATTCGCTAATAACAATAGGTTTCCACAAGCATTCGTCGGTACTTATGTGCTAATCTGTCTCTCAGACCTTGAGACTGAATTCATTATACCAAAACACATCTAGAATGATTTGGCAAGTGTAGACTGCCTCAGCTGCGGAAACTAAGGTCAGGGCTCCATGTGGATTATGAAATAAATTTTGTTTTATTTTGTAGAAATATATTTATATGTGATAACCATATCGTATGTCAGTCTAATTAGAGGCGAACATGAATGATCCACACTGATCCAAACTCGACAGCATCTATCGCTAGAATATCGCTGACAGCCCATTAAACTGCAAACAAACGTGATGTATGATGAAGTATAAATATACTAGACAGAGACAGAACGTGTAGAGTCACGAACTGACGTTTTCCGAGTAGAGAGGAGAGATTACGAGTGACGATAACGCAGTGACGTTTCATGTTCCTGGTTGAACAGCGGGTCACTGCTATCTGATAATAAGACTTGCACCCGCTGTGTAAACTGCAATCTTGGCTGCCATATTTGTTCCTACAATCAAGCTGTATACAACGACCTCATATAGGGCCATATAGCTTCGTAAAATGAGCCACAACCTGACAAATGACTTCAATATGCATATATGGGAACGTCCTCCAGAACACCCCATTTGAAACAAGAGGGAAACAGGATGTCGTCTAAATATTGAAAAGAAAATTTCCTTGTGTGAATCGTGTTTTGACTGTTATATCATACTATTGCAAGGCTACTTTTTGAAATAACCTCTGCTTTGGTTGTAAATGTCTTTTCCCTGTAAATGATAACATTGTAGGTTGAGAATGAACAGTTTGCCCATGCTTCCCTAACTTGGACATGTTAATCTAACTGAAATCTGCAAACATTCAAAAATTGACTCGTGTCGTGATAGTGTCTTGCTGAACTAAGTCGGTCTACGAGACACGTGCTAAACAGTAGCGGTATTGATTTCACACTACGGCCAGCATGTATTGCACGTGCTTAATCGCCAATCTACCTGTAAAAGCCAAGTGTATTCGTCCAGATTACTTGCCCCACCTGCTTGTCACAAACGCGTTCACTGCTCTGGCTCATCTAATACTTGTCAAGCAGTACATTCTTGCAGCCTTAGGGAATGGGTTCGAGACTGGTCTTACGGCTGGAGAACCGCAGCCTCTGACACGACGCGGCAACGCATGCATCTACGTATTTGAGAAAAATGTGAAAAGGGAGTGAGGGTGTTTGTTTAACACGGCTTTTAAGCAATATTCCAGCAATATCACGGCGGAGAACACCAGAAATGGGCTTCACACATTGTGCCCACGTGGGGAATCGAACCCGGGTCTTTGGCGGGAAGAGCGAACGCTTTACACTCTGAGCTTCCCCCTCGTCCCTGCTCAAATTAAAAAGTGTGTTTGCTGTGGTGATGAAAATGGATGGATTGTTTTTTGGGAAAAAAAACGTGAAATGCCATTTTATTTATGTAAAATTGATAAAATTCTTCAGTATTTAAACTGAAGTATAAAAGATAAAGTAATTAGATGTGTACTTTCTTTTACAAGTCATTTTAGTTGGTTGGATACAACCGGAGAGAAGGACTGACAGCTCGTCTTAAATAACCAACCTCCCATACTTCCTTTTCTTGCCCTCGTCATACGACATACCTATAACATGTATATAACCAAATAAAATATGAGGAAGGGTGTGTTGCGACTACACTTCTGTCACTACCCTCAGTGGCTTCAGTGGTGTAGTGGTGTAGTGGTTACATTGTCCCCCCGGAGACTGGAAAGTCACAAGTTCGATCCCCGGCCCCGTCATACCAAATGACGTTAACATATAGTACTTGCTGTTCCCTATCTGGCGCTTGATATTAATTGGTACGACAAGGGTTGGTAAGCTCGGGGTTAATATAAGCCACTTACAGCCACACACATGCGCACGTACGCGCGTTCTTAAGTACGGCATGAAACCCCATTTCACTTTACCTCACTACCTCCTTATCAATAGTTCTGAAGAGAACGTGCACATTTTGATAAGACGATTTTTTCAGCTGTTAATCTCAAGTTGGCAACAAGTGTTCTTGGATAGATAACAGTGAACTTTGCTCAATATGAGACATGACGAGACTTGGTGTGACGACAAGTCTCCACTTCCCCGTCCACAGTGGTGACAGAGAGAGACAGAAAAAGAGAGAAAAGAGACAGGTGGGACGTAAATCACACATTGTGCGTCTTCACTAACGCAATACCAGTGTGTATATAATGTTGACATGATAAGAGTGTACGAGGAGAACTGATCATAGCGCAGTACATTCTGGATGGACGTACCTTGTCACTGTGATAGCACTATTTGGATACTGTGTGTTGTTAGATGAGTGTGGTACAGTTTCCTGAACTGGATTTTACTGAAGACTGTAGACTTCCATTACTGTGTGTGTTGTAAATTGGGCTTATCGTTTGTATGTATATTTACACGACTTGGTAGAAATGGCGATCTCGGCGACTGTCTTGGTGATAGGTGTTATCCACCTCCTGCTGTTGTCTGATAGTGGGTTGATAAATGCAAAATCATCGACGTCGACACCTACAACAACGTTGCCAACAAACCCAAGTCCTACAAATTCACATGGCTCAAACTCAACGTCAACAAAGTCAACATCACATCCAAGCACAGTTACACAGCAGACAACTAACTCTAGCGGTAACAGTTCAAATGGTTTAACCTCAACAAGTTCGTCACCAGTACAGCCGTCAATATCACCTTCACGTACAGGGACAATGCCAAAACCTACAGCAGCATTATCGAGCACTCCTACAACCACAAGTCAGACCGTGTCTGGACCAAGCACGGTAATTAGCACCAGCACAGTGTCCTCTCCTGCAACATCTGCGTTTAACACCAGCTCAGTTACATCTTCTTCAACAGCCAGCTCTAGCATATCCCCACCAACGACTACAACCTCATCCGCGGCGCCAGCAGCACCGACTGCCATTGCCCAATCTGAAAAGGAGAAACAACTCGGATATTCCATTGTAGCTGTAATGGCAGCTTCTGGGGTTATTATAGGACTAGTTGCCGGGCTCACTGTGGGGTTAAATAATCGTAGGATTGCTAAAGCCAAAGATGTGAAGTCTAATGACATTGAAGAAGTAGACCCAGGATTTGTGAACCAGGGATATGACCACGGTAACGAAGAGGAAACCGCGGACTAAAAACACTTTCACCGTTGTTAGCGTTCCATGAAACTCTTTTAATTCTGATGCTCTTCCTTTGACAAAATCAGAGGAACCTCGGATACCTGGGGAACACAGTGAACAGTATAACTAGTGTCTGTACTAGCGAATCATGGTATGCATGGTATAGCCCCATGCAGACGTTGTGACAAACTGGGATTAAATGGCTGTAAGCTAACAGTGTCACTATATTTTCACCAGACTGATATATGTATATCAGTCGGATCAGTTATCCCTACATTTGAGACGCCGTTGGCTATAAAATTCCGTTTATCTTCCGAAAATGTTCTAACAATCCTTACAGATTGTAAACAGTATTGACTATAGTCTCCAGGGTAACAGGGACACCTAATCATGTTCCATGAAGTAAGTGACGTCATTTGCTTATGCTGTCATGGTAACTGTTTTTGTCGTAATAGCGCACCTAATGTGATGCAATGCCATTGAAACGATGTCTCCAAAGACGGTTGGATTGTTTTATCGCTACATCTATCTCAGGTAAACCATTAAATATGGTGAACTGCGATCCGCTAAGCGTTAAGATTGCTTTATGCAAATCTGCCCTTTGTCAGAATGAAAAATAACTGATGACTGGTGTTTCGCCTGCCTCTCAGTCTGAGGCTGTACTTCATATATGTGAAGCAAAAAATATTATGACTTTTCTCTTTTTTTTTCATTTATTCTATCACGTTTAAGAACCTATTTTTCCTGCAAGTTTACAAAATGCCTGTCACTATTTAGGTATAGGCTAGAGTTACTCGCCCCTGTCTTATATACCGTTTGGAACTGAGTGTTGCATATAATAATTATGTATATCTTCCTGTACGTACTGTACATATCGCCCTGTATGGATGACCGGCTGTGCCAACAATGCTTTAGCTGATAACTGTTTGTTGGATCTAATATGACTGGCTTTGTTATTGTGATCTGCAAAAATCATAATGTGTGAAAGGTCTCTGTATATAAGTACGTGCGATCTCTTAGGAAAACAAAGGGATATTAACTGCTCAGGTTGTTATTGTAGGACAGTTTGGTATTTGATTCCGATTTGCAATATGGCCTTTGCGCAGTCATTCATTTGCTCAAAATATACTCTCATAAAAAGTAACACTAAGACAGATATTGTTTGACCTTTCGCACGTGCATACAATGCCTTTGCGCATGCCACTCCAAAGGACAGCATTTGCCTCCATTTTAGATTTTTCACTATTACACATGATTGCAAAGTCATCAATTTCCAAATGATTCCACACATCTAGATTTATAAAGAAGTCTTCACTTTCGCGTTACTTTTAAGCGTATATATATTTTTCTTATGTATATACGCAAGTTGTACTTTGGCGTAAGACTTGTATTTAGTTTTTTAGATCCTTTTACACCTATGTTCCAGAATTCTGTTAAAATACAGTTTTCTCTCCCAGAGCCCTCGAACAGCTGCTGATGCGGCGTTAAGCAACATTCACTCACTTACTCCAGGAGGCACCAACGAAGGTGAAACGTGTTATTTCCGACCAATGATTACTTTACAAAATGTCCAAAAGGTTGGCTCTGACTTCAAATATGGCCGTCAGGTAGAGATGTCCAAAAGTGCTCTTTGTGGCCACTGCGTGGTCTCTTCTGCTCCAGCTATGCTTCCATAACACACCCTTGAATCTGTGAATGTATTCTCTGAAATTACGGACTTTGCCGTCTATGTTTCCCCCTTTTCATATTTGATTTTTTACAGTTTTAGCATGTTCTAGCGTGACAAAGTCAAAATAAGGCCATTTGTCCTGGGTGTTTAACATATCGATGATCTGATATCCTCCAAATAACCAACGGTTTCCATGAATTTATCCATCAGAACTAGAAGTATACCAGACCAGTGGTGTTGCTGTTTTATTCTATTTATTCTATTTAAATGGGTGAACATGGGCGGTGATTTTAACTTTCAAGAAGTCCATCTTTCATATATGTCAATCAGTATTCCAGCTGCTTCTCTAGTACTTAGGTCCTCAGCGTCTGTATTTTATTTCACACCATTTTAGGTACTATCGAACATCGAACGTCCTTTACGTTAAAGCGCCAAACGACCCTTGCACAAAAGTGACATTCAATGCCTCTGTAACGTAAAAAAAAGCAAAAAAAAGCGAAGGACATGTCGTTAATTGAAGCATCGGTGACAAACGTTTTGTTCTGTGCTCTTCCCAGTATTGACTTCTACTATGTGATCTTCCCGTGTTATGTATGTGGTTAAATGAATTGCCTTCGCATGTATTTGGACGGCCGGATGGTGCATTGTGGAACACCGTTGTTTGACACTGATTCATAAACTCAACTTGATGATGCAGCAGGAACCTAGCCGTCAAGATTTCTCGTGAATGAGTAAGAATGTGTTTTTGTGTTTCATACTTTACGGACGAGAATGCATATGGTATTAGATAAATATTCTCGTTAGAATGTACACATGTATTTGAGGGCTCACGATTTTCTACACTACTTTGTTGTTGAAGGTGTATAAATATTATGAAAATTGCAAAAATTGTCTCTTATTTGTGAATACTGTGTCGTCCGTATTTTAATATAATAATTGAATGGTTCAATGGGTATTTGAATAACACCAGTTGATGTCTCTGTAGGATATGTTGACTTCCTCGTACAGAGAAGCTGCTGGAGTGATGTATTATTTTGAAATGAAATAAGTATACTCATGGCACCGGGGTCACAATCACTGTTTGGGCAATAATATTTAGAAATAAAAATCTAGACTTAGGTAATTGTATATTTCAAATTTGAACGAAATCGTTGATATATACGACTTTTAAAAACTTATTGCCCAAGCAGTGAATCAAATCCGGTCACTGCAACTCACAGTATACTTATCTCTACAAACAGCCATGGATCGTTCAATTCGTGTGCTGAATATTATCATTTTTCTAAAGCCTCTTGAAGGAAGGCAATAAAATGTACAAACTTGAAAAAATATTTATGCTCGGTTCCCCAAGGATGACGTCATAAAGGGCAATGTTTTATCGTGAAATGTACCACGCGTCGTTCTTCATTGCTATCTGTGATTTATTAACGCTCATGTGGCTGTTTTTGGTGACCTCATCAAAGCTTTGTTTCGTTTTCCGAGCAAGGTGGGGCCAATATTATTTACACATGTAGTGTCAGCGCATTAGTGTCTGCTCAGAGCGGGAGCTATTGCCCATATGTCTTTTAAAGGTTGAGTACATGATTTCTGGCCTGGCTCGTATATAACGGGTCTCAAGACTCAAGTGTGTGTCTCGCAGAAACGAAGAGGACTCACATTTCCTTTGTTTTGTCATAAGGTGTGACAAATGAATGGCTTTGTTGAATGTTTTTCAAGACGTTTGTATCGTAAAGATTATTTGATCAGTTGCAGATATATATATTACAACATTTTATTGTAAACAAATATAAAATTGTTCAGTGAAAGCCTCACATTGCCATGGCATTTTAACATTCAATTAGTACATAATGTTTCCACCACCAATGTGAAAACACTCGACTTTGGATTACTTTGAAAACTATGAATTAAAATCTATGAAAGGCATTTAGCGTGGGTGAGTTTAGTTTTACGCCACACTCGGCAAGATTCTAGCTATAAGGTGAAACGCCAATTAGAAGTGATGCACTTAAATGAGGATAAACATTCATAGACGTTAACTTCTGTATAGTAAGGGACACTTTGTGAGAATATTCTCTCTCTTCTCACTGTTAGTACTGACTCAATGTTGTATATGCTGGGCATAATGGTAGGTATATTCCAGTAGTTTCATGGAGACTGTTCCCAGTGATGATTCCAGTTAGTATTGGCCTTTAGCAACCCATTCAGTAACAAGTGTCTAACAGAATCAGGGTGCCCATGTACAAGTGAGTGAGTGAGTCACATAACTTTGCTGAAGACATGGAATAAATATTGGTCTCTGAGCAAGATAAATCTCTAAAGTAAGCATGGTAACCCAAACACCCAGGTAAGAGTGCATTAAACATCATTACTGGGTTGAAGGAATGAATTCATTTACCAACGTAACATAGATATAGCACATACAATGTGATATAGACAATGGAAGAGTAAGGGTCTACATTAATTTAAATGAACAAATTTGTCCTGATAAATATTTATTAAACATATAATGATCAGTCTGGCACCAAGTGACACCAAAGGTACTGATGTAGAGTGATTATGTTTCGAAATTCTAAATATTCATTATGATTCATACATAATAAAAAAAACTCTGTAAATGTGCAATGCCTGTCATTATTAAGGAGTGAATGAGTGAGTGAGTTCAGCTTAACGCCACACTCAGCAATATTCCAGCTATATGGCAGCAGTCTGGAAATAATCGAGTCTGGACCAGACAATCCAGTGATCAACAACACGAGCATCGATCTGCGCAACTGGGATACGATGACATGTGTCAACCAAGTCAGCGAGCCTGACCACCCGATCCCGTTAGTTGCCTCCTACGACAAGCCTTTTATGACAAGCATGGGTTGCTGAAGTCCTGTTCTACCCCAGGGCCTTCACGGGTCGCCCTTGTACAAAGCCTTCTTAGCTGTCTATGATGAACATGGCAAGAATAAAGGAAAAAGGGCTGCATACATTGTGGCCGTGAAATGAGCTTCTCGCACTGTACCCATGTGGGGGAATCGAACCCGGATCTTCAGCGTAACGAGATGACTCTTCAACCATTAGACTATACCACCTCCCCTACATCGGGTATGAAGGTGTGGAGCGCTGCTACATTTCCCCCGATAAAACGAACTGGAGATATTTCTTCCTGAAAGCACGAAGTTAAGTGCACTACGTCGAGGGCTCAAATATATCTTTGATGACGGCAGCTCAAATGGGGGCTGTCGCGGATTGTCAGGTGTGTTTCGATGAGCAGTAGGGAGTGGCAATTTCAAGACTGGCACAGAACTAGCTACACAATGGTTTATCTGTAACACATAATGTGCTTATCACGTTTGTGTCACATGCTCCACTTATCTTGGCTGACACCCTTGTTACACACGCATACGTCAGATTCATAGTATTTAGATAAATAGTCCCAATGTCAATTCCTTACCTTGTATAAGAAAGTATCTTGTTGACTAACTACGTTTTTTACGTCAAATGTTATCTGTTATCACGCTATCTGTTAAGATCGTATCGCTCAAAGTACACAAAATCACTGGACCCAGAACCGTAATGTATCGACTGGTTTGTTTGTGTGGGGAGATAGTGGGTATGTTTTTTCTTGCGTCGCTTTCAGCCATATTCATGACATAGGACACAGAGAAATGGGCGTCATACCTGATACCAGTCTCGAGACTCGAACCATGTGTCGAGCATGAAGGGGGTAACCACTAGGCTACCGTGCTGTATGAGGTGGTCCTTTTATAAACGTATGTCATCACAGTGATGGAAAAAAATTGAACGGTTTTAAAGACATGCCTGTAACATGTACCTCGAGATTAAACCGGCCTTACTTAGAGAGTGAGTGAGCATGACTTTACGCAGCTTTTAGTATAAGCAAACGGACTTTACACCTGGACTCCATGCAGGGAAATGAACCCTAGTCTTTAGCGTGACGCGCGAACACTTTAACAACTAGGCTACCCCAACTCCGACGTCACAGGAGACACATGGCGCAGGTTTCTATATGAGGGACAGTGTGGTGGGCTTGTGGTTAATCACTTAACTAAAGTACGCGAAATGTCATATTTATTGTATGATCTTACGTGTTCATGTACTACCAAATACTTAATCTAAAAGTAGCTGGATAAGTGCATTCCCCTGTTATGTAGGTTGATAGGCATCATGGCGAGGACTGGTGACATTAGCAACCTATGTGTCTATTCACAGCGTTAACTGACAGGTCTAGCACTCGATATCTTTCATGTCCTGACCATGCAGTGCTGTAGGCGAAAAAAACCCTGGAATAAATACAGCTAATGTCACAGTATCTGAATCATATCATTCAGTCCTGTCTGTAATGCAAAAGTAATAAATGAAGCAAGTCTATATTCCCTTCAGGATTAGATGACAAATACATGTATGCTGCTGTTATTTTAGTCATTGTCTCTTGAGACAGTCATTATGTTCGTTACCGGACATGCATGCAAGATTCAACTTGAAAGGTGTTCACTTAGAACATTATATGAATATTCCAGACGTTTTGAGTCATTCAGAGCGCACCATAGGTCAAAAGAACATACATTTCGGGATTTTAGCGATTATTTTCAATTCTTTATTCAGTTTATTTATTTTTTTTTTGGTTCCTGTTCAACATGCATTTGATACACTTTTGCTAAATGGAGCATGAGAATGACTAGGAAACGTCCATTACAGGGCTGTGTGTATCACTCAGCAAAACACCTACCGTAATACCTCAAATGAATGCAAAAAGCGAATGCTCCGCTGCCGGTTAGGTCTGTAAGAGATCTCAAAACTGCCAGATTTGTGGATAACTACGACTTGAAATGACACTAAGTACCGGTAATGTGTCCTTACCAGTCACCCGTATATCAATAATGGTATACATTTAATGAATGCATTCCCTTGTGCTGTATTGTCCAGGCACCATATAAGTCGACTGAGCAGCATATATTCAAAGAGGTTTCAAGGCGCCGAATTAAAGACGGTGACATTTAAATATTGGTAGCATATATACTAGCAAGACTATATATTTTACAACTGCAAACGATCTGTTTTATATGTTCCTGGGCATATTTTGGAAGAGGCAGCCTGCTCATATATATTCCAGTACCAATTTGAATCCATAGCGAAGAACTGACTATCGAATATCGATCGATCATGGATAAACATCGGAGAAGTAAATTTGAATAAAAGAAAAACATGTCCAAAAGAACATACATCACAAAAACAGCGTCGTGAACACACTTCAGACTTTGACAAAGTATGTATCATCTGTATGTATGTAAATTAAAAGCATATTTCAACCCGAGAGTTTTAGTTAGATATCATCGATGAAACAATTTTAATCTCGATAATCTTTGATAGTTCTGTTCATCGACGATATTCCGATATTTCACATTTCCAGTGACTGATCTTTTAGCAGGCCCTACTATGGTCGGTAGAATTATTCTGCTTCGTGAGTGACTGGCTATATGGAGAAGTAGTCAAGGTATAAAATTACATACTGTCATTGTCAACTAACACGCAACTTAGCTTCTTTACCGGTTGAACGTTGACTAATCATTAGATAGGTCGACATGCCCGATTGGACTTCCAGCCTGGAGTCGGCAAGACCACACTGCAAACAAGGGAATTACACCGAGGAACATGTCTTAGTCGCCAAGTGGCGGTATGTCAACAAAGAGATAGGGTTGAAATTGGAAGTTTCAGAGGAATTCTTCAACAGAAATATTAAGTATGGCGCCAAGTGGGTTCATGCTGATGGTTTGGTGTGTGTTTATGTGGACGGGAGTGCTACAATCCATGACCTTCTCCCCATCGTCCAGCACCGAGGCAACGACCAGGAACATAACTGGTGACCAAACATCGGCCACGAATATGACCACAATGTTTTCGTCTGGAATTGAAACATCGGCCACGTATACGACTGCTGCGTCTTCCTCCTCAATTGAAACATCGAGCATTGATATGACCACAATGTTTTCGTCTGGAATTGAAACATCGGCCACGTATACGACTGCTGTGTCTTCTTCCGAAATTGAAACATCGAGCATTGATATGACCACAATGTTTTCGTCTGGAATTGAAACCTCGGCCACGTATACGACTGCTGTGTCTTTTTCCGAAATTGAAACATCGAGCATTGATATGACCACAATGTTTTCGTCTGGAATTGAAACCTCGGCCACGTATACGACTGCTGTGTCTTCTTCCGAAATTGAAACATCGAGCATTGATATGACCACAATGTTTTCGTCTGGAATTGAAACATCGGCCACGTATACGACTGCTGTGTCTTCTTCCGAAATTGAAACATCGAGCATTGATATGACCACAATGTTTTCGTCTGGAATTGAAACATCGGCCACGTATACGACTGCTGTGTCTTCTTCCGAAATTGAAACATCGAGCATTGATATGACCACAATGTTTTCGTCTGGAATTGAAACATCGGCCACGTATACGACTGATGTGTCTTCTTCTGGAATTGAAACATCGGCCACGTATACGACTGATGTGTCTTCTTCTGGAATTGAAACATCGAGCATTGAAATGACCACAATGTCTTCGTCTGGAATTGAAACATCGGCCACGTATACGACTGATGTGTTTTCTTCCGAAATTGAAACATCGGCCACGGATATGACTGTTGTGTCTTCTTCTGGAATTGAAACATCGGCCACGGATATGACTGGTGTGCCTTCTTCTGGAATTGAAACATCGGGCATTGATATGACCACAATGTCTTCGTCTGGAATTGAAACATCGGCCACGGATATGACAGATGTGTCTTCTTCTGGAATTGAAACATCGGACATTGATATGACTGTTGTGATTTCTTCTGGAATTGAAACATCGGACATTGATATGACTATTGTGACTTCTTCCGAAATTGAAACATCGGCCACGGATATGACTGTTGTGTCTTCTTCTGGAATTGAAACATCGGCCACGGATATGACTGGTGTGCCTTCTTCTGGAATTGAAACATCGAGCATTGATATGACCACAATGTCTTCGTCTGGAATTGAAACATCGGCCACGGATATGACAGATGTGTCTTCTTCTGGAATTGAAACATCGGACATTGATATGACTGTTGTGATTTCTTCTGGAATTGAAACATCGGCCACGGATATGACTATTGTGACTTCTTCTGGAATTGAAACATCGGGCATTGATATGACCACAATGTTTTCGTCTGGAATTGAAATATCGGCCACGTATACGACTGCTGTATCTTCTTCCGAAATTGAAACATCGGCCATTGATATGACTGCTCTGCCATCTTCCGCAATTCAAACATCGGCCACGGATATGATAGCTGACTCTTCTTCCGGACATCCATTTACAAAACTTACAGATACTTACCAAGTGTCGTCTGCACTGTCAGAATGGGACATGACTCTTGTGCAGACAGTTCTGGACACAGATGTAAGTGTATTTTCAAATATAAATTCAGCATCTGGAACCACAACTGAGATTGCCTCAACCGTGCCTTCCCTTACCTCGGATGCTGTTCGTCGATCCATCTCTGTCAGTCAGTCACCTGAACTCACATCCACCCATAATGCAACAATTGCTCCTACTCTGTATGCGCACTCATCAGCATCCCTCGACCCGAGCATGACTTTCCCTGTAGACATGAACGTCAATGGAAGCACCAGTCCTCTGACTTCATCGATCACGAACACGGAAATGGCGAATTTCACAGCTTTGAACTACACTGTGGATGTTTCAACCGTTACCTTACTTGCAACGTCAACGACATCTACAACACGGCCCTCAGTGAGTTTAACAGCAAAGCAGCAACGCCTTGCCATCTCTGTATCCATCTTTGCTGGCGGATCTATCATCCTCATAGCAATCGTTGCAGGGATACAGTATTGTCTTTTTAAGGCACGTTTGAAATCTGCTCCTGCTAGACCCAAAGGTCAACTGAGTAAAGACAGCTGGACTGAATTCGAAGACTTTCCAACTACGTCTATGTCTTATAACAAGCCACTAGGATATTAATAATAGAACATATCAAACTCAACATTTGATACTTGTGTCTTTTTTACTCGAATTACTACTTAGCATTGCTTCCATACAACCCTGTGAAAGGTGAAGGTAAGCATCGAGCGGTCACTGAGCTCTGGTAAATTTCAAATTAATCTTACATAATTTCACTAGCGTTCTTTCCAGTTTGTCTGTGATGCAGTGGTAGACACGATGCTGTTGTTGTGTTCAAAAATAGAATGCTATTGTAACGTATTAAAGTCACATGATACTGCAGGTCTTACAGCCGTTTAACATCGCTTGATGGCGTCCATCGGACCGCAGCCACCCAATGTACACTACAGTCATTCCTGCATTGTGTATGGCCATACGTTGTCAGACTCTAGCAGCGCTTTTGAGCAGCTGTGCTCAGCTGGTAAAAGAGCTATATAAATCTATAATTATGTTTTACAGATTAAGACAGATATGCAGCAGAGGGGGATCAGAGGTGATCCTGGCACAGTCAGGCCGGTAAGGCTCATCATCAAGTCAGTGCCCTCGCCCCCTTTACACGCAGTCCAGACAGCAAATGGGACTTCTCCCAGGAAACACTACCTAGTCGAACCCACCAAGAATTTTCCGGAGAATACGAAGGCTCCCCAACACTGCAGCCCTCTGCATTACCCAGATTGTCAGAAGGGCTGTGCTCTCGGTGGAGAACCCGGGCACTCTCCTGATCTGCGCCAAGAGATCAGGAAGTACCAAACCAAGGGCCTGACGACAGTGTACATGGGATGCAAGTGAGACATTTCAAAGGCGAGGTCATTATTATTATTACTATTTTTATATGTTCCCGAAAGAAACGTGTTTGCCCTGTCGATCATGAGGCTAACATTTATGGTTAGCATGAACTCGTCCTTTGTCAGGTTCTACCTCAATGACGTATCGATATGACAGTTAACATACTTATTCAATATTACATACGTTCAATGTTTGTCTAGTTGTATGGAATATACTGTTGATATGGGGTGCAGTGGATTAAGTGTTCGCTCTTTGTGCCAAGTCGAGGACCGAGTTCGATTACCCTTTTGTGTTAGGTTTGAAGTAGTCATACTCCTCGAATATTGTTAATATCTCACCAACTCTCTCAATCAGTTGTTATAATGGGGACAAACACGACTGTAAACATCTAGTTGCCTTACGCGTGAGAGAATTTGTCAAGCAAGTAATACACGGACTATATGTGTGAGTATATACCCTGGCTAGTATATTGTAGCAAGTAGAGTAGAACTTAACTAATAAAGAACAAATGAAAGCCTTAGCGTCCAACAGTTGTAATGAGAGTGTGAGGTTCGTTTCACGCCACCGTATTCCAGCAATATCACGGCGGGGGACACCACAAATGGGCCTCACATATTGTAACCACGTGGGGAATCGAACCCGGGTCTTCGACGTGACGAGAAAACCCTTTAACCACTAGACTACCCCACCACCCTTGATGTATTTAAGGCATGGTTTCCTGTTTTGTGTGAGTTCACATGAGTATATATGAACTGTATGAACCCAGTTGTCTTGTTTTCATCCTTCTCTTCGTATACACATGTATTCCACTCTTTTAGTGTCACCATCGATATGTGCTCTTTTACCCAGTCGTCCCACTTATATGAAAGACTTACTATAGAATTGATACACGTCACGACGGCGCATAGGTGTACGCTTGTCGGAATTATGGTATGCGTGATTTTGTGTGGTTGGTGACAGCGGAGGATCCAAAGTAACGTTAGACCTCTAATGTGTCAGGCCGTTGCCTGAACAATGCCAGGCATTCGTGATCAACCCGTGAACTATGGCGGCCGAGAAAGGACATGGAATTAATATCTCACCACAACACAATTGTTAAATCGTGGATTGTTACTTGTTTTAAACCCATAGGTAGAACATGTTTCCCTTAACTGCAAATTGTTTTATTCATGCCCTGTATGTTGCATGATCCAATACATGTCTTATTACAAAAGTGATTTTGTACTCGTTTAATCAATTCTTTGTGTAACATTTTTGATGATCTGAAGTAAAATAAATTCCTTTATAGTCCTTAAAGCTTTATTTATCTTATCCTACCTCTTCATGGCCATGCGTAGCAATATGTTCGCCAAGAAATGATCCGAGTCATGGTTACAAGGCAGAATATTTTGTCGTACATCAACCTGTCTGTGAATAAGCGAGTAACTTCATACCTACCAAATTTGAGGCTGCATATGATCGGGTACTTGTACTACTATGCAGGTAACATAGTTTAGAATGTTAGGAAGGTTTTTTCATCAAAACAAAACACAATTCTGGACAAAAAGAACTTGAACATGACAGCATATGCGCCACTGTTCCTGAAGGTTGAATCAACGTTTACTGGGTGCCAAGGGCGGGTTTAGTCTCTGAAACAAATACATGTTTAGTCTATAAATAGACTGGTGCTCAATATCTCATAAGATATAATCTTGATAGTAACAAACAAATCTGTCATAAATTGAAAACCGGCCCTAGGGAGACCAGAGGTTCAGACCCTGCATGGGAAAATCTGGACTTGCTTCATTGAGTGTTTCAGCATTGCAAGGTGGGCTAGGCTGTAGGGAAAATAATGTGGTTCGGGCACCGTGAAACAGTCTAAGACTACTCAATATACCTCCTGCAATTCTATGATATGTGAAAAGTCTTAGATTACCGGTTTCAAGTGAACAAAGTTTTATGGGATCCGTTTTGTCGTATTTTATGAATATTATTTAGTGTGATCAAGTGGGGTGGTTTCTACTAACATATCACGCAAGAGAGTAACCAGTTCATTGTAGTGTTCTGTAGGTTCTGTATAATGAAATACATAGAGCAGCCTCACAGTTTGCGCCCCCCCCCCCTTTTTTTTTTCTCTCTCTCTCTTTGTCTTAAACTCTCTCGCTCGCACCCTCTCTCTTATCAGCTGATCTTTCACTCTGGAGCCATGCTGGGGAGACACTTGTCCTGGGTGCCTTAAGCTAGCCCCAGACCGCGCAAGCTTTATTTCCAAACCCATGTGTCTTAAAGGAATCTCCCCATTACCTTAAGTATTTAGGAAAAGATCAACCTGTCACATGAGGAACGTTCTTTTATGTAGTAAATGTTCATTTCAGAGGTTACGTTGTATGTTGTTAGGCCATTTATTAAATGTTGTTATAACAGTCGACCCAAAATTTCGGCCAAACCCTCAGTTTTTCAACATTAGAGAAAATGCAACTTTAACTCTCAAAATGTACCTAAATGTTTTACCCTTCTATCTTTTAAATTTCTCTAGGAGAAAAGGTGTACATTTTCACAGAACTCAAGTACATAAAATTCAATAAAATATAAATATGTATTTTATTTGAAAAGGGGATGAGAAACAAGAATATTTTATTATGTGGCCTTACCCGGGTAGCTGCCAATTTGGAATGATTAACGTCGAAGAGGTGTTAGGTCATTGCTGGGGTGGTGTTCCTCTACAGTTACCCGGAAGTGGCTCACTACGATCTTATCAAGACAAACATACGAACATGTGCGTGTACTGTTAAAGATAATGCACTGAATGCCTTTGAAACTGACGTATGATTCATGTCCAGTTAAACGAGTTGATTTCAAATTAAAAACACACGCACATTGTTAAATCCGGATGACCACACAATAACATACTGGCACACACACTAACTGCACACGCAGTCAAACTGTGAAATGCAGACGCAAACGAACACGCCCAGAGTGTAAAACGCTTAACCTCTAAATACATATAAACTGACGGGCAAAAGAAACTATACCAAATGTCGGATTCCAATATTTTAACTGAATTTTGTTTCTAGATTACATAAACATATCACAAGAACACAACACATAACAATTTGAGCACAAGTGAAAATGCACTGGTTCCTGCGAAAATCAGTTTTAATGATGAAAAATGTAATGCACGAGCACCGCATGATTGAAATGGTAATAGGTATAAAAGCCCTGAAATCAGCATTCCAAGACCATAAACAAGAAGATTACTTCAGCTGACATGCCGAGATTAACTGCAGAACAGCGCGAGAGGGCGATTGGTATGCTCAAACTAGGGGGCCAGGCATGCTCATGTTTCAAGAATTTTTGGTTGCATTCGAACAACAATAACAAGGCTGCAGACAAGACTGAGGCAAACAGGTACCACTGCTAACAGGCCAATGAACGGCAGGCCACGAGTTATCACCGATAATGAAGACAGCTACCTCAGGCCCCCCTAAGTAATTGAAGGAATTACAGCAAATTTGAAGGAATTGCATCGCAAATGTAAACAAACGCAGCCCACTCGCGAAACAATTGCAGCGATATCGGTAATTTAGCGGTAATAACAGAAACACATCGGCCCTATCGGAAGCAATGTGGGTAATACTGGAAACACGCTCGGCCATCTTCGGAGATTTTCCGGTCGCGAGCGGAAACTCACGCAGCAAAACATGGTGTCGTTGGAAGAAGCACCCGTCTCGATCGGTGAGTTTTGTTTTTAGTTGCTACTATTACATTTTTATACTTATCCATCTTTGACCACCCGTGTTGAATGCGTTTAGGTATGAGGTGTTGTCTTACGAACCCGCGCTAGATATAACATCATTTTTTTTTGTAAAATGTGTTTAAACTTGTCAATTGCACTTCATAGCAAGAAAAATTAAACTCTTAAATCTTAAACTTCTTCATGGCGCACGTTCATGATGTTCGTAATCATCGGCACGACTTCGATGTTCAGATGTAACCAATCTCCAGGGGCATGACTTGTGACGCTCTCCTAGAGTGACTATCTTTTCCTAAAAACATAAGCTATTGCCCCGACAACACCTCATACCTAAACGCATTCAACACGGGTGGTCAAAGATGGATAAGTATAAAAATGTAATAGTAGCAACTAAAAACAAAACTCACCGAGACGGGTGCAATTCCTTCAAATTTGCTGTAATTCCTTCAATTACTTAGGGGGGGGCTGTACCTGCGTTTATTGCATCTTCGTATTCGCTTCATCACTGCGACGTCATCAGCAGCAACATTGTTGGATCATGTGGTCAGTCGAAGAACAGTTATCAGACGACTGAAACATTATGGTATTCCTGCTTATCGACCATTCCGTTGGGTGACCTTGACCCCTCGTCATAGACATGACAGACTGAGGTGGGTCCGCACTGTGCAGCATATTAATTGTCAGAACCCGAATTCTGTTTACTGATGAAAGACGTTATTCCGTGCAGATAGTCAGGTTCGAGTCTACCGTCGTAGAGGTGATGAGAGAACAGCACCCTGCTGAATTCAAGAGACGATTCCTTTAGGTGAAGGGAATGTTATGGTCTTGGGAGAAGGATGTAGAGAATTGACGACACAGCTGGTAGTTGTCGATGCAAACTTAAGAGCCCAGTGTTACATGGATTCAGTTTTGCGTCCTGTTGTGCTGCTATTCGTACAGCAACATCGGCGAGTCATGTTTCAGCAAGATGACACCGGGGCCCGTGTTGCCAGGATTGTACAGAACTTTCTCCAGCATAATAACGTAAATGTTCTGCCATGGTCAGTTCGACCTCCAGACCTCTCGCCGATTGAACACTTGTGGGATACCCTACACAGACAAATTCCTTCACGTAACCCACCATCTGCAAATCGTCAAGACTTGGTAAATGCATTGATAGTGGAGTGGCAGGCCATTGGAAACAACGTTATGTGGCGATTGATTAACTCTGTTAGACGTCGTGTTCAAGCATGCATCGATACATATGGAGGACATACCCGTTGCTGACATCGAATTGTGTCTGATAATAACTCCTCTGATCATTTCAACAACCTCCAATAATTTCATTAACAAACAGTAAATTTAGAAATCACACCTTCTCCATTTAAACTACTGTACATATCTAATGTCAACCCCAAATGCTGTAAATGTTATGAATATCCATTGACAAATGATTGGTTGAACAATGAATTGCATAACGTTTGACATTTCTTCTTGTTATATTTTCCCAGAGACAAATTTGTTTTGGCATACTTTCTTTTCCCCGTCAGTTTATATTTTTATGGGTTAAAAAATGAACTCCCTTAAACCGAAAAGGAACCCCGGTGTGATTGGTGATTCAGAACTTGAATCTAGACTTGCTTGCTTTAGAACTGCTGGAGGGTATATTAGTAAGGAAATTAAAGTGGTTCTGGGACCGTGAAACAGACTATGGTGGTGGTGGTGGTGGTGGTGGTGGGGGTCCCTTCACAGGCCGAAACACACGCATGCCGTCAGCTGATTTGCTGAAGCATTGGCATTCATGTACTGGGTTAATGTAAAACTGACAAAAGAAGTTATGTCACACAAAACTAGGTGTTTATTATTGATTCTTATACTTCTCAGATGAAGGAAGCAGCCATGACCAATCTTCAGGATGGCTATTGGAATGATCAAGTTTTTGACTAGACGTAACAGCTGACTGGACCATTAGAAGATCAAGATTCTGACTTGAAGTAACTGATAAACAGTAAAAATAAACAGAGAAAAGGTGCTTGTACACGAATAAAGAGCTTACACATATATTTGTTATTTGTTTAAAATTATCTGTGTATGTGTAATGAACATCAGGTTTTGTCTGATACACTGATAACTTCTTTTCTCACTTTTACACTTTGATATCAAATAATACAAATGTCATGAGTATTGAAAAATAATAAAATAATGTATGGCCATTTTGACTTTTTGGTATGTCCATTTTAACTAGGGGTTTGTGGCCATTTTGACTTTTCTGTCGTCATTTTGACTGGAAAGTTTTGTGGCCATTCTGACTAGGACCACTGGGTTTCACGTATTACGAGAAACTGATTTAAACAGTTTCAAGACAAGTCACACAATATGACACAACCATCCACACTGTCCTTTGTATCCAGTCCCCCAATAAGTGTATTGGGCATGGAGGATGTATTCTTAAAAAACGGATTTTCTGTATATGCGATCCAGGGATGTGTGTGTTTGTGTCTGCGTGCGTGCGTGCGTGTGTGTGTATTTGTATGTGAGTGCTGGGGTGCGCACCCTCTTTTGTTAAATGACTATTGAAACTCGAGTGAAAATGAATTCTCCATGGTAGTTATCTCAGTTCTGGTCGCTATGTATGTGTGTGTGTGTGTGTGTGTGTGTGTGTGTGTGTGTGTGTGTGTGTGTGTGTGTGTGTGTGTGTGTGTGTGTGTGTGTGTGTGTGTGTGTGTTTGTTTGTGTGTGTGTGTGCGCGTGCGCGCGTGCGTGCGTGTGTGTGTGTGTGTGAGAGAGAGAGAGAGAGAGAGAGAGAGGAGCCACTGGAGAAGATGGTCGTGGAAGTGTTTGTGCGGTGGGGGTGATTACAGGGGGGTTCACATATTTTGTTCTGTAATGTTAAATAGGGGTTGGGTGAGAATTGGAAACATAAAATCTATATGTTTGCGTTAGAAAAATAAATATATATATACAGCCATGTTCGTTTGTACCTTGCGCACACTTTTATCAATAATACAAGGGCATATAACTCTAGTGACAGGAAGTTGAAATCCGTCATCAAGCGCGCACTGTTAATCTTCAAATATGTCGTTGTTTTCCAATCCCACACAAGCATTCGGCACTAATCCCGCAACAACTGCTACCACGGGTTTTTCATTTGGTGGAGCGGTGACGACATCGGCTCCAGCATTTGGTGGTTTCGGCAGTACTGCTACAACAGCAGCATCCACGGGCTTTTCAGGTTTCGGGACAGGCACTCAAGCAACCCTGGGGCAAACCACAGGGTTTTTCGGGGGTGCAGCAACGACTACAGCAACGACAGGTTTCAGTGGTTTCGGAACTAACCCTGGAACATCCACCACAGGTACCAATGATGCAACAATATCATACTGTAGCTAACACCTGTCTAAAATCCGTCGTAGTATCTGATTGAGAGTGTCCTCGTGTTTCGGGTTTTCGGATCCTGGCATAATGTAAACTCGGGAGAGGGTTACCTAAGTTGGATAACTTGTTCCTAATCCCTTTCTTCACTGAATAAAATATGTTTAAAACAAAAAAAAATGTAAACTCTGTCATTTTCCGGATTTACGCGGTTGCCACACATAAAAGTGTGACGTAAGATTTCGTGTTTGTAAACAAGAAGTCGTCTACTTCTTCCTGCTGTCACGATTCGGAAATAACAAACTTCAGGGTTTTTATCCAAAGTTTTCCAGCAAACGTATATTTACTCATCTGCACTAATGCAAAAGCATCAAGACGAAATTACACCCTAGCAAATAGTTTTCATTCATGACATCACCGATCTGCCGTGTATTTGTACATGGCCCCAGAAGGCGGGGTGTTGTCTGGGAAAAATAACCTTGGAAGCCAATTTCAGATTCAGTTCTCATAACCTTACAACAAATTTTCATGAAAAGTTACTAAGTAAAAACAGAATGACTTTATGATAAAATCAAATGGTTTTAATTAATGAATAATGAATATATGGCTTGCAGTGAATTCATAGGCCAGACTGGTTCGTAGACGTGGAAATCCGGTGGATTCGTAGACGAATTGAGCAGTGGATTGGTAGACGTTAGTAAATGATGTTAGTAAATGTTAGTTTGGTATTATTATTAATTCTGACATTAGTGCAAACGAAAAGTGTTTGAGTTTGGTGAAATAAAACAATATATTAGGTAATTATGATCGGTGTTAAAAAAAACATGATGAGAGGCGCGCAAATAGTATAATAATCTCTGAGTTTTCTGAAATAAATACCAAACCACACAATAGGTACCTATGATCAACATTCAACTACGGAAACAAGTAGCAGTGGAGAAGAAGGATAGAGTGTGATGGTCACCGACAAATAATTAACAACACACCTGAGTATACACACACTATTTCACAATCAAAACAACTCACTACTTCCTATTCCCACAGAACTGATCAACATTCAACGACTAAGACACAAGCCCAGAAGTAGCACTGGAGAAGGTGGGTGGGTCACTGCCAAAGTAATTAACAAAACGCAATCAAAACAACTCACTAGTTCCTAATTAACATTCACAACAACTAAGTGCAACCGAATGGCTTTAATGAGTAAACAGCGAAAACTGTTTAACTATTTCATTGTTTTCTTATTTGCGGATAACAAAACTAAAGCATATTCACAATATATAAGCCTAGTGGTTTATCAAAATTAATATGCTTGCAGAATAATATTATTCAATTATTTGTACACGTTTACGAAATCACCGTCTACGAAACAGTCTGGGTTATGAAATCACCGCGTCTACGAACTGGTTCAGTCTATGAAAACACCGTCTCCCGAACATACGCTTTTGTTTATTCAGTAAATGTCTCCAAAGGCTTGTAGAATATTATTTTAATTTTCATTCACGATTACTGGAACTTTAACTTGTTTAAATGAATCTGTTTAATGGAAAGAGACAAAAGTAGACAAATTCTGAACATTTCCCTGACTAAAACCTTCTTATAAGCATTATGAGACATGAACTTCAATACTACATCAGTATCAGCTTTTGGTGTAAACTATTCACCATACTGTTTGTCCGGATTTTAGCTATCACAAATATTGGTGTCTTTGTGCGCAACTGACTTTGATACTGTCTTGTGGATGGCAGCTTTGTCTGGCTATGATAGCGATTTGTCAAATGCTGAAATGTACGTTTTTATGAACATTTTATGTTGATGAAGGTTTGTATAGTTGTTGATTTTCATGTGCCTTGTTAATTCCACATACCATGCCTAAATGTGTTAGGTGCGCGAATATTGATTACGCCAGGTGACTCTCTAGAGCATCTGTTTGCTTGATTATCACACGAACACGTTGAAAATTATGTCACTAATGTATGAAACTTATTAAAGACAACTCTAAGTAAAACACAAGCCAACATCAGTATATTTGAAATGCCTGTCATTATGGCAAGAGTAACATTGGTCATAATTGCACAATGAAGATTCAGATAAATGCCAGTCATAAAATGCTTCCTGTCCAGGAAAAGATGACTTCCGCCTGTATCTTCTTAAATTTCAGTCAAGTCAAATCATCACCTGAATATATAGATGCTCCTCAACTGATAACAATGAGTTTTTAACATGTTTCTTTAATTTTATTGTAACATATTGAAACACATATCCATCTTATAAAAACGGCACTCTATGAGCGCTATTCTCAATGTTTAAACTTAGGGGGAATATGGGTGGAAGTCTTTCCCAAAACTTTTGCATAATCATTATAAAAAAAAACGTTTCAGGTTTTTCTGGATTTGGGGGAACGGCAACAACAACTACTACTGCTTCAGGTAAGGTTGAAAGTAATAGATTTCTAGATATGCTTAGGACCACAGTAATCGTGTGATGTGTATAACACTCTAAGTTAAAAGTTATAACAGCAAAGTTATGTGAAAATAGTTCAGTGAACTGTGAATGCAGCAGAGGCTTTTCACATATCATTTCTTTATCTCTATTTTATATGAAAACATTCTCATACTTTTTGTGCTACAGAAAAATAGAGCAATGTCTTTTGATGAAGTGACAGTGTCCTAGAGTGTGGGCTTATGTCTGAACCTTAATAACTAATCTATTGGAGGATCTGAACCTCTTCATCTATACCTTCTACACACAAAAACAAAACCATAGTGATGGTATTCAGACCATTGACGATCCAGGGTAGAATAGGTATTCAGCAACCCATGCTTGTCACAAGAGGCGTCTAACTTGATTGGGTGGTCAGGCTCGCTGTTCTGGTTCGCACGTCATCAGGTCCCAATTGCGCATATTGATGGTCGTGCTGTTGATCACTGGATTGTCTATAGATGGAATATTGCTGAGTGTAGTGTAAAACTAAACTCCCCCACCCCTTACTAGTGATGGCATTCGCCTTGGCTACAGGATTTTTCATGAGCATTGACTTTGACAGGCTTTACAGGATTTGGTGGATTTGGAACCACGTCAGGCTTTGGTGCTGGAACAGGAACCACTGCTGGCTTTGGAGCACCAACAGGAACAACAGGGACCTCCACAGGATTTGGGGGGTTTGGCACCACAGGATTTGGTGGTGCCACAACTGGACAAACTGGCTTTGGAGCAGGATTGTTTGCAGGTGCAGTGTCAGATTTATTCAAAGTCCTTGAGGGGAGGTGGTGGAAAATGGGAAGTGGTGTGTGTCAAAAGGGTTAGTGTCCATGTTGAACAGTGGCATAATAATTAACATATCCGTGGATACCAGCTTTAGTGAGGACTAAAGCAGGCAGCAGGACACACATGCATGCACATTGTTGTTTTGCTGTAATCATTGTCATACGCTTGTACCCGATGCTGACTCTGTTTCATTGATCCTTCCAGGGGGACAGCAACCTCAGCAGCAACAGCAACAACCTGGTGCAGCTGACCTCACCAACATGGCCATGGCAGTGTCTCTACCTCAGATCTATGGCGATGAGAGAGATGCCATTATTGCCAAATGGAACCAGCTACAGGCCTGCTGGGGAAATGGGAAGGGTTACTACAGTCAGAATGGCATGGTGGAGTTCAAGGCAGATAATCCCTTCTGTAGATTCAAGGTACAGTTTTATGAATTCATAAAAAATGTATCCATATCTTTTGGATGTGTTAATATCGTTTATCATCCAAAACTCTGTTCCACAAGAGATATTGCTTGTGTCACAATGTGTGAGATGAAACAATATCCACGAGGAGATATCATTTTGACAGTAGATTTTATACAGTTCCTTGACAATGCTATGACGCCATGAACGTGATGGTGTCACAATGCCATGAAATTGCTGCACTGCAAGCCTAGTGGTAGAACTGTGTTCAGAGATGTACATTTTTCATTGGAAACTAATGAAGAGTGAATTTTGATGACAAACTTAATCTCACCATGTCTGCTGATATGAAATATATCAGAACTTGTCGAAAGTAAAAATGTCCTCGACAAGTCTCAGATATTTGTAACTTTATCAACTTGTGTTGATATAATTGATTGACACTCGGATGAGAATCTCTATATGTCACAGCTTGATTGATTGATGGAATAATCAGTCAATCAGTTGATCTCATTGCATCAGTGATTATCAAAGATCTCTGGCTGGAGAATTTTCAGTATTCTTAGATAAAGAATGTCAAATCAAACTTTGGAAAGCATGTTCCTTAATGTTATGTTTCTTAGATCAGTTAATACAATGAAATAATTAATACAATTAATACAGTTCCTAGAGTATAAAACTGCAATGTAATCAACATCTGATACAGCAAGTATCCTTTGTGTAATGTGATGATTGTGTCCAGTTATGGCCCACATGAGTTTTGTGATGGTGTTTTACTGTTCATGATTACAGTTAATTATTGTTTTATTACTTTGCTCCAGTTATTGATATGCATATTATGAGAAATAACCTGCACTGGAGATTTTCATGATTGGATCAACAAAATGATTGATCATTGATTAATGATTGTTCATTATGTTAGCCCAGGCAATATGATACAAGACTCTTACTGGTCATATGCAGACACGTGAGCCAATCAGGGAGCTCCTTGAGCTCTATGCTTATGTGCTTGCCTTTATTACAAGATGTGGACTTACATGGCCTGAGATGAATACACGTGTGTGATATATGTGTTGCAAGAGTGAAATTCACATTGAAAACATTATAAATACTTACTGGCTTACAAATTACAGATATGAAGATATATATTAACCAGTCATGATCGATCAGAGGTATTATGATGAATTCCTTGATAACTATTTTCTACCGATCAATCATCAAACAAACTGATTATTCGGAACACCACTACTGTATATGCCTGCTGAAATAAATGATGGAAAAATTGGATTTGTTTCACACTTTGCAGAGATTGTTACAAGTTTGAAATTTCACCTTTAACGTCCTCTCACATACCTTGCTATATACTGCATATGTTTGGTTTCCAAGGCGATAGGTTACCATGTGATACCAAGTGGAAGGAACGAGGATGGGTTGGTGGCGCTCATGTTGAAGAAGAAGCAGACTGAGGTGACAGCAGCTCAACAACAAATTGTTGACACCCTGCACAAGATGTTAGGCAGTAAACCCACACTTTCTGTTTGTGTGGAAGGCATCAGACCACTCCCAGAGGACAGGTCAGGCCATGTTTTGTTTACAGCACCTCCTTTTGCAGCTTTTTGCTAAATTCAGTTCTGAAAATACTTCATATATTTCTGAAGTAGGTAACCATGGCAATCCTCTCCTATATATAATTTTCCCCAAGCGGTAATTCTTAATCATGGCCGAAAATACATAGCGATGTTTGCTTCATATTTTTAATTAGACCACCTGCAGATCATTTTTGTCAGCCCCTTACTTTGAAGAAGAGAGCCATAATAACATATCTTCACCAGTGCCAACTCAGTGTTCATGAATGTCGTTTCAAAGTAACAGGACGTTGTGTCCTGAAAGTTTCAGGTGGTTGTCTGACCAACTGACATAGAATACAATTATACACACATTTCTTATAATTGGCATTGAAATTATCAACAAACATCAGATTTATAAACAGTAAACATGTTTAATGTGTTACATATAACAACTTCAGTCAAAGTCATTGTGAAATGTACAGACATGTTGCAGACTTCCATTGGACCTTCGGTCTATCGGGTTGTAAACTTCCACTGGAGCATCGGTGAATCTGTCTGAGGGTCCGATGCTATTCATAAACGCTGCCAACTATATCTATTTCCCTCTCTAAAGCTTTGCTGCCATACTGTACAGTCAGCCATGGACAGATATTGTAATATAATAATTCCCTGTCAGTGATGTATATGGTTCAATATCATTCAGGCCAGGAGCAGTGATCATATAGGTTCAATATCATTCAGGCCACCTGTTCATACCAATCTTCCCTTGCAGGACAGAGTTGGTGATTTATGTACTGGAGCGTCCGCCCACAGGGCCTGCTAGACGGGTAGGGGCATCTGACCTATTCACATTCATGAATCAGGCAGGTTCCAAGAACACACTGGTCACCCAGCTGACTGTTGAGAACATTGTGCCCAAGATGGGCTGGTCGAGTGAACAGTTGAAGGAGTACCTTGATAAACCTCCAGCTGGTAAGTGGACTTTATTCCTACTCTGGTTTGGGGCATGTAGATGGGGGCTGGGGTGATGCTGTAAGAAGTAGGGCACTTCCTCTCTGACTTAACCGTCTTGATGATATGGACAATATGTACTCCCCTTGATGCAACACTTACCTATACACGTGGTTGTTTTATGAGGCTTAAGACATGGTTATATTGTGTATGTCTAGTAATGTTTATCTTGAAGTTATTTTGTCATTGATTGAAGCCAGGGAATGACCAGTAAAGATACAGCCAAGGTTGATCTTCAGTAACCCTTGCTCGTCATAAAAGGTGACTAACGGGATCGGGTGGTCAGGCTTGTCTATTTGGTTGATATGTCATTCCAGTTGCGTAGATTGATGCTCATACTGTTGATCAGTGTCTTGTTTAGTCCAGACTATTTACAGACCCCCACCACATAGCTAAAATATTGCTGAGTGTGACGTTACACAAACAAACCAACTAGTCCTCCCACCTCAAACATTCCATGATGTGACTCGAATTCCATTCTAACTCTCTCACTTAGCTGTGTGATTCCTTCAGGTATTGACCCTGTACTGTGGCAACAGGCCAAGTTGGACAACCCAGATCCAACCAGACTCATCCCTGTCCCCATGATTGGCTTCAAGGAGGTCCAGCGCCGACTACAACACCAGCAGGAACAGACACGTCTACATCAACAACGTCTCGATGTGAGTACAGCTGTGTCATGTATACATGGTATAAATTAATATCAGCTCTTGGTGGTCACTAGCATTACATAAAGATCACAGAACATCTTTTTTTTACATCAATCAGAATGTCTTGTATCAGATTACAAAAGGGATTCCTAAAGTGTTATCTAATAGCTAATTGCTAGCTATGGTCATTCTGTAGAATGTTGATGGGCTGTATAGCTGAAAGCTGAGCTAAATATCCCTTATTTTTCTTATCCTGACTCATGCCTATTATGATTGTCTCCTTCTTTTATGAGAAGATAGTGGAACATTTGAATCCCTTGCAGTTCTCTTTGAAGAGGAGGTTAAAAGTACACACACTTGCATATTTTCCTGACAAAACAGTCACACGACCAACCCTGTACTATTTTCTACTGATCAAGCATCGATCAAACTCATTAATCTGAACACCACTAGTATGAGTGCCTGCTGAAATAAATGGGGGAAATCTCTGATTTCTTTCACACGTGGCAGAGATTGGTGCAAGTTTGAAAGTTACTTATCCCTTGCAGTTCCCTTTGAGGAAGAGGTTAAAAGTACACGCACCCATGAGTTGCCTGCCTTGCATATTTTCCCCGGCAAGACAGTCACATGACCAACCATGTGCCCTATTTCTCACTTACATAGGCTAAAAGTTTGAAACTGAAGAGAAATTCCATATCTGGAGGGATGCTCTTGTTTACAATAATGGCCATGGAGAATTTAGTACTTTTCACATTTTCTTTCAAGGACATTATGACTCTAATTTCAAAGTATTGGCTGTAATGGAAATCATCAGTTTGGAACTAGAACTGTAAAGCTTAAAAAATCTACTTACTGATTTAAGTATGAAGATCCGCGGTAGAACAGGTCCTCAGCAACCCATGTTAGCCATAAAAGGTGACAATGCATGTTATAACAGGTGACTGTCAGGATCAAGTGGTCAGGCGCTCAGTTGGTTGCCATGCCATTGGTTCCCAATTGCGCAGATCGATGCTCATGTTGTTGATCACTGGATTGTCTGGTCCAGACTCAATTATTTACAGACTGCTGCCATATAGCTAGAATATTGCTGAGTGTGGCGTAAAACTAAACTCACTCTCTCTCTCACCCAGTTATTGGTCACCAAAGTCCATGATATTTCATTCTCCCATTACCATAATATGATGTGCCCAATATCATTGTAGTGGTAGCAGAGATCTGAATTATATGTGACTGTTTGGGGGATTGTATGTCCTCCTTTCTGTTCATTACTTAGACAATGAAGTGAAAATTAGAAGTGGAGTAACGGACTTATACCATATGATTTTTCTGAGAAGCTATACCCTATGGATAGAAGACAAACAATGTGTGTTTTGTTGTCCTGTTGCTTCAGGTGATGTCTGGTGATTTGACGGACCTGCAGAACAAACACAGCAACATGCTAGCTCGGCAGGAGGAGTACAAGAGAAAACACTTGGAGCTGGGTCACCGACTATTACAGGTGGGCAGTGAGGGATGAGGGTGTACCTGTATGGCAGGGTGTGATGTAGGGGTTAGGAAACAAACCTACTGCTTGACAACTATTAGATGAGCCACTACCTAACAAATGACCCCAGTTTGCATACATTGGAACGTCCTCCAGAACATTCCATTTGAAACAAGAGTGAAACAGGTTGTCTAAATATTGAAACATATTCAGTTTCCTTGTGCGAACTGGACGTGTGTTAAAGAGAAGCGGCATTGAGTTCACACCACGGTCAGCGAGTATTGCATGTGCTTAATCCGCGGTCTACCTCATGTACCTGTAGCAATCAAGTGTATTTGCCTACATTGCCTGCCGAGCCTACTTGTCACAAATGTGTTTACTGCGCAGACTCACTTAGTACGTGTCAAGCAGTAAGTGGTGGTGATTTGGTGTACGTGGATTTTAGAGTATGATCACAATTTTTGCAGTGGCTGTTTGTTTGAGGTTGTTTGTGTCAGAGCAGGTGCTCTTTACAGGCTTGTGTCATAACCTCTCTACAGGCTTCTGTCACAGGGAATGTTTGTTCCAGTTGTGAGTGTCATGGATGGTGATTGTTACAGGCTTGTGCCACTTAGGGTATTGTTGTTACAGGCTTGCATCATACACAGTGATTGCTACAGGTTTGTGTGTGTATGGAGGGTGATCGTTACAGGTTTGTGTGTGTTTGGAGGGTGATTGTTACAGGTTTCTTCGTGTCGTGACAGGTGATAGTAAAGCAGGAGATCTACCGGAAGATGGGGTATGCCATCCAGGCTGAAGAAGAGCATCTCAAGGTACAGCTTGACGTCTTGCAAACTGAGCTCAACCACCCAACACAGTTTAAGGTCAGTATACATTAGGACTAAGTGCACATCCTATCACAGATGTCTGGACTTACCTCACATATCAACAAAACATGCTTCAGTTGCAATGCTGGTTAAAGCATTCACTCATCATGCCAAAGACCCCGGTTTGTTTCCACTCATGGGTCCATGTGAAGCCCATTCCTAGTGACATTCCACCGTGGTGCGGTTAGAATATTGCTAAAAACGGTGTAAAATTATGCTTGTTCATTTCTTCAAGTGCTTGAGTGGCATTGGTGGCTCAGTTCTTGAATGCAGTTGGCTGTGCAGTGTTGTCTCCCTTTGCTATGTTGGAATTCGTGATAGTTTATTTGAAGTCAAGGTTCCCCTGTATTGCTGGAACCAAACTTGCACTCTAGCGTGTGATCCAAGTGGTAAACATCAAACTTGCATTGCTAAAGTTAAGCTTTGGGCTTTCATTCCTCAACAACTGAATAGACTGACCTGTGTTGTCTTGAATGTGCGGCTTTGCCACAAAACCGCGGAGAGCTTGACAGTAATGTTTCCCTGTTATCTCCAGGGTCGACTCAATGAACTGATGTCACAGATCCGGATGCAGAACCACGTGTCATCTCAGCGACAGGAGTCATCATTTCAGATGGACACAGACCTACAGTCAGAGATCAAACAGGTACTGCACATCATGAACCAGTGTATGAAATAGCGTCTGCCCTGTGGCCTGCTGCTTGCTAGTTACATGGCGGGTGTACAACTTTATTTCATAGCTGGCAGTGTGCACCAGAACATTTTCCAAAAGTATATATTTGACCATGTCATTGACTACTGGAAATTTTTCGAAAATAATTTACAATTGTGGTATCTAGATCATGTCTGTATAATTCATGATCAATCAAACTTTAACTTCCACAGATCAACCTACCCATTACTACTAAATGTGACTGGTCTAGAGAATGCTTTCAGCCGATTAATATTGTCATTCTTTTCATGGGTTTAATAAATTTGCTTTTGCACCTGTATAAGTTTACCTCACTACAAGTATAATTCAGTAATTACTTTCTTTTAACACTGTATCTCAATTTCCTATATTTATTACTGGGCTGGTTACATGTTAACAGGGCCGGCGACATTTTAGTTATCAGCCCTGTGGGCTCCCTGTCTTTCTGAAGGAGTTTCATACAGTGCAGGAACTGTTTATTGTTTGTTATTTTCAAGGAGATAGGCAAAATTTGTATTAATTGTGATGTTGGAGAACTGTTATTAACCTAGGAAGTGTTTGGCACTTATATTCATTTTTGCTTTTTGTTTCGTTGTGAAAATTGTGCCCTGCTAAATGGTGATGTAGGCTTTAGGTGGCCTGCTTCGTTGGAACCATGTCTTTTTTAGACTTGTCAACAAAATGTCAACATGGTCATCTGTTAAATGTACTAACACAAAGTCAAGTGGAAGAATGATTAGTTTTAACGTTTTTTGTAAAATATTGGTACCTGTGTCAATAGTCTGAAACATTACTTTATGTTGTTTGTTCCAGCTATTGAAGCAACAACAAGATGGCCTCAATCATCTGATTCAAATCTTGAAAGATGATGCCTCCGACCTTCACCTTATAGAATCATCACTGGCAGATACCATACAGACACGGAGGTGATGTCACATCTCAGTCACACCAATAGGAGGACATATATGTTGCTGTTTGTGGTGTCTCTGCAGATGCTGCACAATTTGATTCACAGATGGGAGAAAAACATTGTCCTCATCATATCCTTCATGACTCGCATGCTGTAACTTGTCCAGGAGAAGAGTATTTGTTTGATCTGCAACAAAACAACGTTCATGACACTACAGGATCAGTTCACACTGCTCTGAGTGTGAGGTGCAATGATCAGTATTATATATCTTGCATGTTGGGGTGTGGTTGTTGCCACTGTGGTAAACTCCTGAGACTTCTGTTTAGGATTTCCTCCTTCATGATGACATGCCATAGTGTTACTGAAATACTGTTTAAGTCAGGTCATCAAAACTCACTCATGTGCAGCATCGTGCTGTATGAACCATTGTCAACATCCAACAGCTTTCTTGTTTTCCTGTAAATGTGGGGCGTTGGGGTAGTCAAGTGCTTATAGCAGTCAAAGACCCGGGTTTGATTCCCCAGAATGGCTACAATGTGGTAGGCCCATTTTTGGGGTTCCCTGTTGTGATAATGCTGAAAACAGCAGCATAAAACCATGCTCAGTCACTCCCATAAACAAATAGTTCAAGACAACTGGTGCTGAAAGCTCTCTTGCACAAGTCAACCAAACTTTATCAGATTGTTCGTGGAATACCACTGTCTGAACTTATTGATACTTAATGGCAGGAAAATACAGTAAAGCTTAACATGATTAAATCAGAGGAAAGAAATGATGATACTTCATGTGTCTGTGGGTAACCAAACTGTCATACCACTGGCTTGTCACAATGGAAACCATGGCTCACTGACAGTGTGTGAAACATATACCTGCTGCACTCTCACCTTTGATATTGCTAGAATATACTGGAGACCCAGTCAATATAACTTCCATTGTTCACAGAGGATTACTTCAAAGAAATTACTTTCTCCTAACATAACAATATCATGCCAGCAGGAATTATTCATAAGAGGCCAATTATTGATGCACATTATGGTTATATAAAAGACTGTCAAATAGTTTGCATCCATGGGCAAGTAACACTTGGTGTTGTTACAGTTCCATGTTTTGGAATCAAAATGTCCATAAATATGTATGTGTATAACTGTAAGCTGTAAATAAAGTCATCCTTTGTAAACTTGTTTGGTTTCATTATCTGAACTGGATTGTAATTGTGATAGACCATTGGTTGGTAACCACACTGGTGGTAACAGGTGACTGAAGGATGGATCTTGATAAGGCTTGCTGACCTTTGGTGCATGTCATGATATCCCAGTTCTGTAGATTGATGCTCATGATGTCTTTCACTTGATTGTCTGGTCCAAACTTCATTATTCACATATGGTAAGATATTTGAATACTGAAGATTGGGATTAAACAGTTCTACCATGACTTTAGTAAGTACTGGATTGTGATTGGTTAATTAAAGTCGCGTTATATAATCACCTTTTCTACCTCTGATCTCAGTATTTTTATTAAAAAACCCATTAGTATGATAATGGTAGCGTGGAGATAAACATGGTGTGTTGGTAAATCAGTGGTATATAACAAAATAAACATAGCTCTAATTTGTGTATTTAAAACCTCTCTCAAGGCATTCGATTTTGAAGCGATTATAATTTAGTTTTAAACCTATGATTTTCCAACACAATATATTTATCTCCTATACAGAACTTGCCCAAATGGACACAGGTCACTACTTCACTGTATAACAGCACGCTGTATTCAGGGATGATGGAGATTCACAGCGTATACAATTGTTTGTTTAAGCACAGGCAAACTGTAGCGCAAGTGAGGTTGCGCAGCGTAGAGAATATGACCAGTTTTCATATATGCGCGCGAAGCGAGCAAAGGTTGGCAACACACTTCCCTCGCTTCGGTTCAAAAAGTATTTTTCGTCTCAAAATAAAATATCGCCACCATCAAAGGTACACTCTAAATTCCTGACTAGGTTGTGATCTCCTATTTCCAACGTCATACTTAACAATTACTCACGTGAAATATGTATTAATCAACATTTTAAGGGCCACTCGTGGAACATCCGACCGTTCTTCGCCTCCATCACCCCTGCCAGCTTCCGGTTCAAAGCAGTAAAGGAACATTAAAGGTCACATATACTCTAATAGTGTACAAATGCAAAATCACTTGCTGACATCGTTATAAATGAAACTCCGCCATTAAAACTGCTCGTTTCGATCTTTAATTACCTTAAATCGACCTTTTTGTCAACAGTGCACAATTCTCAGCCGCAAACGAAATTTCAAGCAATCAGAGCGGCGCGTCTTCGTGACGTAATAGTAGGTATAGAAATGGGGCTCTGTGTCGTATTCATCTACATTTCAGGGGTTAAACTATTTCGTTTACAGGTTTGTACAAACCTGAAATCGCGAAAGCTGTTGAGAAAAATGAAAGCTATATGTTCTCACAATCTACTATCATTTAGTTTTGTTTCCTGCTTTGCCTAGTTTTCGAGTTACAACCCTTGTTTTCGTTGACGATTTTGTCAAAATCACTTGGTGTCGCTAGGTTGTAATCCCAGGCCCCCCTAAGTAATTGAAGGAATTACAGCAAATTTGAAGGAATTGCATCTCAAATGTAAACAAACGCAGCCCACTCGCGAAACAATTGCAGCGATATCGGTAGTTTAACGGTAATAACAGAAACACATCGGCCCTATCGGAAGCAATGTCGGTAATACTGGAAACACGATCGGCCATCTTCGGAGATTTTTCGGTCGCGAGCGGAAACTCACGCAGCAAAACATGGCGTCGTTGGAAGAAGCACCCGTCTCGGTGAGATTTGTTTTTAGTTCCTACTATTACATTTTCATACTTATCCATCTTTGACCACCCGTGTTGAATGCGTTTAGGTATGAGGTGTTGTCGGGGCAATAGCTTATGTTTTTAGGAAAAGATTGTCACTGCAGAAGAGTGTCACAAGTCATGCCCCTGGAGATTGTTTACATCTGAACATCGAAGTCGTGCCGATGATTACGAACATCATGAACGTGCGCCATGAAGAAGTTTAAGATTTAAGAGTTTAATTTTTCTTGCTACGAGGTGCAATTGACAAATTTAAACACATTTTACAAAAAAAAAATGATGTTATATCTGGCGCACTTTCGTAATCATCGGCACGACTTCGATGTTCAGATGTAAACAAACTACAGGGGCATGACTTGTGACGCTCTCCTAGAGTGACTATCTTTTCCTAAAAACATAAGCTATTGCCCCGACAACACCTCATACCTAAACGCATTCAACACGGGTGGTCAAAGATGGATAAGTATAAAAATGTAATAGTAGAAACTAAAAACAAATCTCACCGAGACGGGTGCTTTTTCCAACGACGCCATGTTTTGCTGCGTGAGTTTCCGCTCGCGACCGAAAAATCTCCGAAGATGGCCGATCGTGTTTCCAGTATTACCGACATTGCTTCCGATAGGGCCGATGTATTTCTGTTATTACCGCTAAATTACCGATATCGCTGCGTTTGTTTACATTTGAGATGCAATTCCTTCAAATTTGCTGTAATTCCTTCAATTACTTAGGGGGGCCTGAATCCGTGTTAGGTGGTATAAACCTACACGTTATTTGTCATCATTCACTTGATGCTCAGTTAATGAATTTATAACAGGTATAATCAGTGGTAACGCCATTTAGATTACCCGACAAAGGCCCCCATTTGACATTTCTTTTGTCTGGATCGATCAAAGGATTAACCAATAACACGCCGATTGATTAACTAGTTTTATGGGGATTTAAATGGGGGATTTGTCAAAAGGTAGTGTTTATGTATGTACATTTACTAATCTATACTGAATACACTCTGTCATGTCTGTGTCTATGTAAAACAACACCCTTCTTTCAAAGGATTAATCGCCAATACATTGATTGATTGCTCATTATTGGCTAACTAAATAACTTTTTAAAAAGAATGACGCACATTATGCAGTTAGTTGCCAGGTGGGCTATCCTGGGTAACCAATGAAACTATACAGCAATGTGAAAAACCTGAAACGATACATCACGTTTTCATATATTAGACTGTTAATAGTCACATCACTTGGGAAATCTGCAGATGAATTATATATATATAACTTGTTTTTGTGGATATTGATGGATATTGAAGGTAATAGCCTGACATTGCGCCTATAACTTTAATTTTAATACATTGTATTGGCATTTTTGTTTTTAATAAGTTGTAGCTTTCAACAGAATCATTGTTTGCGTCGTGAAGTGTAATGATGCAGACGACATACACTAGGGCGTGCGTGCGAATTATGATTCATATAGGCAAACTATGAAATGTCTACATATTACATTCCTGTTATATACATTCGCAGATCGCTTCTTTTTGTTAAGTTTCAAAATGCACACAAATATGATTATAAAGTAATTAGGATTATGAGACCAAGTATAAAGACGTATATTGACAAGTGTCTACATACTGGTGAGTGAACGTTACAAACCAAGTAAATTTAGCAAGTGAAGAAATTTATCGCGCAGTATTTTAACTTCGAACCCGAACTCGCTTAGGTTATGTTACAGGTTGTGTCATGCAAACTCCTTTTGGTAATGATTCAAATACATATTTATGTAGTTTTGATTTTCTCACTTGATGAGAACAAACCATAATCTCATTAATTCAAATGGATTTGACTTCACGATTTTCAAAAATGGCGGCGCCCTGTCTGAGGATGAATGCTATTTAAGTTTGTTTTCACCGACTTACAAAATCAAAATTACTTTCTACTGGTAGTAAAATATGTATTTTATTGATGGACAATAGGATTTTGCATGACACTGCTTATAACATAACAATTTCACTCTTGGAAGCGGTCAATATAAGGGGTCAATATAATATTACTTACGATAATATTGCAACTTCGACCAAAACCTCGTTTCCGAGGAAGAAAGCGTTATATCCATGCAAAATCCTTTTGGACAGCAATGTGTAGTAAGCAATCTTGATTTTATAAACTCGATGAAACTTGAACTCCATTTTCTATCCTGGAAGTGTGGTTGGGGGCGATTTAGTATATACCACAGGCTTCCACAACGCTCACTTCGCTCACACTAACAACCAATTCAAGCACAAACTACGGAGTCTGGTGGAAATCTGTGCATTGTGCACCATCACCCGACCCCAAGGAACAATTGACGGCAACACAACAATTCGGCATGTCTTTGGTGACGTCGAGAAATCAGCAAAATGGCGAGTTTCCTGCACATTTTTTGTACATTAAACTGGAAATCGTTCCTTCAATGACGTCACTGTAGGGCTCTGACGACAGAGTTATGTAACCTGTCTGCGGTTTCGTTTGCGGGCGAGAGGGAAGCAGACGGCTTTTTAGCAACTTTTGAGCGCTTTGTATTAATTAACCACAAGTTATTTTTTTTAAAAAATGGTTTTTAGTTTATGACTAACCAGAAGTCTTTCATGTGCAATGATAAAAAGAGTACCAACAAATTGAGTTTAGTGGTCCTTTAAGAGTTACCTCCCATGCTTGGGAGTGTGTTTATTGTAGAATAAATGTTACAAAAGATCTAACAACAACATCGACACTTAAGACAAATACATTCCAACAGAACCATGATAAAATTAGGCAATATGGTATATCTTTATAATTTCTACTTAATCTTGTTCCTTCACTCCGCTGAGTCGGAAGCTGGCAGGGGTGGCGAAGAACGAACCGAATACCACGATTGGCCCTTAAAATGTTGAATAAAACATATTTCACGTGAGCAGTTATTAAGTATGGGGTTGGAAATCGGAGAGCACAACCTAGTGAGGAAATGGGAGTGTACCTTTGATGGTGGCGATATTTTATTTTGAGACGAAAAATACTTTTTGAACCGAAGCGAGGGAAGTGTGTTGCCAACCTTTCCTCGCTTCGCTCGCATATAAGAAGACTGGTCATTTTCTCTACGCTGCGCAACCCCACTTGCGCTACAGTTTGCCTGTGGTTTAAGGTAGCATTCTTCAATATGGTGGCAGTCAGTAAATAATCAGGGCCTAGATTTTCGAAACTCTTAGCGCTAAGATAGTCGTACGTTAATGTTAATGTATGGCACTTACGGCTGTCTTAGCTATAAGAGAGCCTCGAAAATCTAGGCTCAGGACCAGACAATGCACTGAGCCTCTGACTGAAATTATGTGCAATCACATGCAAACAGTCAAGTCAACCCAACTCATCACCCGTAAGTCACCCCGTAGGAAAAGCATGAAACGCTGAAAACCAGTTTTAGCCGGATCTCCAGGAGTCCATTGTGTTTACAACCAGGGCCCCGTTCGTCAAAGCGATCGTAGCACTACGATAGTCGTAACTCCCATACTTTACATATACTTACGTAGCACTACGACAGTCGTAACTCCCATACTTTACATATACTTACGTAGCACTACGACAGTCGTAACTCCCATACTTTACATATACTTACGTAGCACTACGGCAGTCGTAACTCCCATACTTTAACATGGTTTTAAGTAGCACTACGACAGTCGTAACTCCCATACTTTAACATGGTTTTAAGTAGCACTACGACAGTCGTAACTCCCATACTTTACATATACGTACGTAGCACTACGACAGTCGTAACTCCCATACTTTAACATGGTTTCAAGTAGCACTACGACAGTCGTAACTCCCATACTTTACATATACTTACGTAGCACTACGACAGTCGTAACTCCCATACTTTAACATAGACTTACGTAGCACTACGACAGTCGTAACTCCCATACTTTAACATAGTTTTACGTAGCACTACGACAGTCGTAACTCCCATACTTTAACATAGTTTTAAGTAGCACTACGACAGTCGTAACTCCCATACTTTAACATAGACTTACGTAGCACTACGACAGTCGTAACTCCCATACTTTAACATAGTTTTAAGTAGCACTACGACAGTCGTAACTCCCATACTTTAACATAGACTTGATACTGTCGTGGAGCGACCATCGGCTTGAGGAACGGGGTACTGGCAAACTAAAATTACAAATGCCACACGACACACGCATGTGGTTTCCGTGCATCTCTGTCAGCGGTACAACTGTAACAGTCTCCAGGGACACTCTAAGGTCCAAGTTCAAGGTTAATTCTATACTTTGTAGACTGCATAATTGGAAAAATACTTTGTGCTTCTTCGGTAAACTGATTTATTTAAAGTGAATAGATATGAAGTAAGTGTGCGGTGTTTAAAAATGTAATCCATAAATATGACTTAATGATCTGTTTACACACATCTTACATGATCAGTTTTATAGACAAAAAGGCTGAAATTGGAAATGATATGTATCCAAAGAGATAATTTGTTTCCGAAAACCAACACACTGTCACATAATAGCATAGGTACGCATGTTCGGTGTGGTTTTCTTGGTTTATATTTATCTCAAATTAGCCAAACGTATAAAAAAGTAATAATTTTAAAGTTTCCAAGTATTTCGTTGAACGTCTTAACTTTGATATACAGTACAGGTCTCATCTAGTACAGACGAAAATCTAACCTAACGTGTGTCGAACGACATATAGCAGTATCTCTTTTTCAAACTACTGCAGTGTCTATATATGGAAACGCCGAAGTATTTGCACTTACGTTTACACCATCGGGTAGGAAAGTTAATATTCTACATGTCTCTGTAATTTTCGAGTTGTAGGTTGGACCAGTGTCGCGTGAACGTTCACCTTTAGGTCCTGTAAAAATGTGCGTCAGATTAAAAGCCTTGGCATCCAGGGGTTAGATTGAGTTAGTTCAGTTTTACGCCGCATTCAGCAATATTCCAGTAATATGGTGGCAGTTTGTAAATAATCGAGTCTGGACCAAACAATGCAGTGATCAACAGCAGGAACATCGATTTTCGCAATTGGGAACCGATGACGTGTCAACCAAGTCAGCGAGCTTGACCACCCGATCCCGTTTACAACAAGTGTAATCGCCTGTTATGGCGAGCATGGGCTGCTGAAAGCCTATTCTACCCCGGACCTTCAAGGCTCCAGGGGGTTAGAAGAAATCGTTACCAGATCACAAACTCACTGGAACATGAATCGGTCTACCCGGCAACATGTACGACTAATTTCATCAGCTTTTCTGTAGTTGTAACAGTAAAAGTAATCCCAATCTGTTACAATAATGTCACAGTTACAAAGTAAACAGATCGCGCAAGTGTAGTATGTGTACACTGTATATGGTGTTTTCTCGCCGATCAAAGATAATTCTTACGGACTGATCAGGGGCGGTACTACTGCCATTTATCAGAGCTGTGCAGGTCTACGAAACAGTGACGTTACAAGTGTTTTCGCAGTTGCGTTTACTGTGTGTAACAGTTACTGTCGGGAACTCTACATCTAAACCATGCCCCTTGCCTTATGGCATCCCCGAGTCGGTGCTGGGTTCACTGCTCCTCACCATGTACAGTAGTCATGTTAATTAAATGTTGCAAGATTAGTTTTCATAAATTCAGTAGAAGTAAATTTTTTCATATATTTTGCAAACATCTTGGAAATCCTCTTCAGCTACATGTACATATTTTTCTTTCATCCTTCCGTTGACTAGTTATCAAATGACGCCTGATTAAGTACCATACGTAAGTACAGTTTTAATCTAGTCCATAGACAGATGTCTTAAACCTGATTGGTGTGTCTAATATATGTTGTTTGAATAGTTGCTGTTTTCTTAATAATCATCGGAAAATTGTTTGGAAATAATGTATGCAGGTATGTAGCTGAGATGACTTCCCAGCTTGTAGGTATAATTATTGAAAGCAATTCGACCGAAACTGAATTTATGAAAATTATTCTTGAAGAGTTAATTAACAGGCACGTCTGTCTGAATTTAACTGATGATGAGTCACTTTTGGCCAACTGCTGTACATCATTCCTCTTGGTGATGTCTTCAGAAGTAATAGAATACCTCTCCAAGGCTACTCAGATGACACACCGAACCTTATTCCTGCCTGACCAAACCGCATTAGGGACTGAACTTGACAGACTAGAAATATGCTTTGATAAAGCTTGCAACTGGATGACAATTAACTTTCCTAAATTGGAAATGAACCCTGATTTTCCGTACTCACCACCAACCGCAGCAGAAAAATGTATTGGTGTCATTACGATTGCAGATTGCATGTGTAAAAATCAGTATTATAGAAACAATCTTTCATGTGCAAAAGGTTCCCAAAATACAGTATGATGAAAGGAAGACCACACAAGTACCGCCACTACATGCTATGTTGATTTGGTTTTAAATATCGCAACGCTGACGATTTACATGTTCGCCATGGACATCAACTCCAGAGGCAGTTGGGTTTACGTTACGCTGGTTCTCGGCTCCCTTTGCGCGCGCTACCTTGCGATATGTAGACGATGCCCAGCTTAGGATTACGTTTCTACGTGACGTTGGTTGCTATGACGTCATACACTGAATGACGTCACAAATTATGTCGCCGGTATAATGACGTGATGATATTGGGAAAATGGCTGTTTCTACTGAACTTGCTTCCCTGTCTGAATGCAGCTGCTACGCAAGGTAGGTCTTCAAATATTCACGATGGAGGGAAAAAGAGACTTTGACACCAGTTTATATACACCATACGCTTGATTAGAAAAAGTTTCAATTATTTCCTGACCTCAACACAAATGCAAATATGTAAATAGATGTGTACACCAACAGAGCACCGGATATCTACCAGCCATATTGTAGGGTGTCACGTCACCGTAGCACTAACACTAACCCTAAACCTTACCCTAAACCTAACCCTAAACCTTACCCTTAACAAAAGTAAACTCACTTGCTTTCAAAGATAGCGGAAGGTATCCGGCATTCTATGGTCGTATCGTACATATTTATTGCTGTTGTATATATCTTCTTTTGATAGAATCCAAGTGTGCGACATTTACACGGATGTATAAACTGAGTGACTATAATAATCCTGTGGAGGGTCGACGTGTGTGTTTTCCCACACTAAAAATCGTCGAAAGGTTTCTTATATGACACTTTTCAATTAATTCGTTCCAAACACTTTACTGGATTTTTTTTTAAATTCAGTGACGGCAGATTTGAGCACAGTAGTAAACAAGGTTAAATTAAGAAACTACATATGCATTTAATGTGATAAATATTTTGCCTACATGCATTACTAATGAGATTTGGTTAACGTAAATACTTTCTGTTTCAATTAAACTAATGATTCATAAGGACGGAGATCTATATATCCTGCCGGTAGTGCAGCTGTGTGTTGTGTGTATAGGTCCTTGGTTTCCAACAATGCAACTGGTTCGGATGCTTAGGCACGTTGGCTGATGTACGATTCCCGAGAGTAAGTTTATTGTGCTGGCAAGCAAAGAAACATGAAATGGTTAAAATTGGGATTCAGACCCAGATTCTAACGTCTACCGCACGCTCAAAGAACGCAACTAACCATAGCAAATCGACACACCTTTGACAAGTCGATAACCCGTCCACATTGGAAGATACAAGACGTATTTTTAGATTTAAATACTACAAGGGGTGTCCCACAAGTGGTCAATTAATCCAAATCTTTGAATGGTGATTATGACATGACGTCATCCATACTATACTGAGCATATATCATATCATATTGTCTGAGCGCATACCATCATCCAAGAGGTACCAAAAGAAAGATTGTTTTTCACTTTCTGCAATGTTTAAAGAAATATTACACCTCGATGTGTCGTGATGACAAATATCTCGTTAACCACGTTAACTACATGTGTGAAATTCTGGACATGTCTTTGTTAATGATTCCTTCAAAATAAAAAGGAAGCTATCCTAACATTGGACGTTGAGAATATAATGAGACAGACCGCTTTTGGGATACCCCTCGTGTCCCGAGGATACTCCCTGATTCGTAACTCCCAGTCCAGCTCCGATTCTGATATATTTGGCTTAATGTGTTTTTCTTATACAGTTCTTTTAACGGCTAAAAATATTACGACAGGTGACAGAGAATGCATTATGAAAACAAAATACATGGCAATAAAGGAAAAGAATCCAACTGTAACCTGCCCCACAGTCCCTGAACGTCATTACTTTCCCTTTACTGCCTAGTCCTCCCTGCCATGCTAAAGCCCTAAGTGAAGCAAGTCTAGATTACCTCAGGTTCTGAGTCTCCCAAATCACTGAGGTCCCTTTTCAAATTAAATGGGTTCACTTGTTACTACCTCTGCATACCCAGAGACTGTTAGTCTATTCCAACTGTTGTATTACAGTAACAAGCAACCTGACCACAGAGTCCCGACTCGTGGCCAAACTGACCAGCAACTATGACCCAAGGGTCAGGCCACGGGTCAATGCCTCGGAGGCGGTGGATGTGTCTTTGGCCTTCTACATGACAAGGGTGGACGTATTGGTTAGTTACTCTACGACTGTATTCGATATTTTGATATCGCGCTTTCCTCCTTGGGTTGGTATGTATAAAATACTTTGACTAATTCGCCTGAGCACCATGACATAGTAAAACACCAAGATGTGTAATTTCCTTTTATACCGTCAAATATTTGACTGAATCAGAACACAATTTAATACCTGTCCAGGTATCAGCGTCCTGTTCACACTTTCAGAGCATGCGGAGCGAGATGCTGTCGGTCACAGGTTGGATCGTAGTGGTAAGTAAACTGGGAATCAATCCATAAGCGTATTGTCATACTTCGTCCTGGATTCAAGGCGTTCCGTTTCTATGGGAACACTACAAGGTGAAGGTCATCCGTGATGGTCATCGTCGTCCTGGGCGTGGTGTGTGAACCATGGCGTACTGCAATGTAGTATAGTAATATAATATTGTGATAAGAAATGGTCGGGACCATAGAAACACTTTGTTATCTCAGTCGGTTCGTTTTCAGTGTGTTCTTTATAAACATGATCATAATAAATGTTACCATTATAGTCAGTCTGTATTGACATGGACCCGTGAAGGTCCCGGGGTAGAATATGCCTTCAGCTACCCATGCTTGCCATAAAAGGCGACTATGCTTGTCGTAAGAGACGACTAACGGGATCGGGTGGTCAGGCACGCTGACTTGGTTGACACATGTCATCGGTTCCCAAATGCGCAGATAGATGCTCATGTTGTTGGTAACTGGATTGTCTGGTTCAGACTCGATTATTCACAGACCGCCGCCACATAGCTGGGAGCGGCGTAAAACTAAACTCACTCACTCACTGTATTGACATGGGTAGCATGCACACAACAACGGGTAGAATATGTCCACAGTCAAGTGTCTGTTGTAGAGGTGGTATGACGACATCATACGATGGGATCCTGCTCAGCATGACAATATCACAAAGCTGCTGCTACCCACGTCCTCGGTGTGGCTGCCAATCATTGCCCTGGACAACAGGTGAGCCTCAGTGAGTAACTCATTAGTTTACGATTACCAACACTTGAGTGCTTGGTGTTTCCATTATAACGTGTTCAACAGGTCCTTATAAACTGTTCTTGGGTTATACCACTTGCTTGACACGACATTAGAATCCTTGTGGAAACGTCGCCTATACACAATGCTGAAGTTATATCCATTAAATTGGCCACATTCTTGTGTCGGAAGCCGAGTGCTAGGTGCTTTACAAGTAATTACATGTAGTATTGGAAACAATGACTGATATTATACCCTGAATGTACGTTTCTTGTACCTTGTAAACGTTTTCGGAGAAAACCGGGCACTTCATGCGAGGGTACGCCTTGTGTCTGTACGCAACCGGGACGAAAATAGACTCTCCCTCTCGGGTAGGGCCAAAGCGAAGCTATGATACCAGCATCAGATACAGTGCCATCAACTGACTATTTTTTGTTGGTTTAATTATTAGATACTATCAAACATGGACGTAAACTTTCTTTTGCCTGGCAGTTGAGCTGGAATACAGTAGTTATGCCAACAACAAAACTACAAACAATACACAAATCGGCCTTAACTTATTATATCGAGTGCGTTCCTTTTGATGAAAACAGTTTCTGCTTTCAGCGTCAACAACATAATCGAGAAGAGTTTCCGTGACAACTTCTACGTGCTCGTCTCCCATACCGGGCGGATGTCGTGGGAGCCGGCTGGGGTGTTCAGGACGTCGTGCGAGATGGACATCACACTGTACCCGTTTGACCGTCAGACATGCACGATGTACTTCTCCACGTGGGACTACACCGTCGATCTCGTGAACCTCACGTACGCTTCACCGGAAGTGAACCGGGACGCCTACATTGAGAACGGGGAGTGGGAGATCCTAAGCTCTAAAGTCGCGGAGGACAGATTCGCTTACCTCACCAGTCCGGAAGAGGTGTACCCGGAAGTTGCTGTCACCATACATATACGACGAAAGTCCACATACTACTTCATCAACATTCTGATACCTTGCTTGATGATGTCGTGCATGGTGCTGATGGTGTTCTACCTGCCGCCAGACTCTGGGGAGAAGGTCTCGCTCGGCGTAACTGTCCTCCTCGCCTTCTCAGTGTTCCAGCTAATGATAGCCGAGGACATGCCCACATCATCCAGCGCCATGCCCATATTAGGTAAGGATCATGAATCCCCCGTCAAGGTCTCCGGTAACGGACCCTTGTCGTAAATGGTAACTGACAGGATTTGTTTTGTCCTGATGCACTTACCGCTTTGACCGTCTACACAAAGAAATAAGGAGTCATCTGATTATAAGCCAAAACATGTGCTCTTAGCGTGAAAAGTACGGTGGGGTATTCTGATGATTAAAGGGTCCGCTCGTTACGTTTGATTGCCCACAAAGGTACAGTGTTTGAAGCTCACTCTTGCTGTATCCCGCCATAATATTTCTGGAACACTGCTAATAGCGGCTTGCAATCAAACGCACTCACTTTAGCATGAAATCACTAGACTATAACAGGTTTCTGTAAAACCTTACATACAGGAAGCACCGCCACTCACGTAATTTTGAGTAAAAAGCAAATACATAGTATGCATGCGTGATTACAATAAAGAATTTATCATGTCAAAACGTTGATTACAGAGCAGTCTCGTTGCCTGTTTACTGAGTTCCATCATATTGCGCAACTTAGTGCAATAACCAGTCCAGAAGTTTCAGGCGATGTCATTTAACTGAATGCATATATACTTATCAGTATGATCTGAAAAGTCTAAGCACTTGAATATTGCAATACTACCTATTTCTAATCCTTGAAAACACGTCGTACGCCGAGCTCTGACAGACGGAAACCTGTAAATCGTGGAAATCTCAAAACGAGCCTCTGCCACTAGAAAACTTTGGCGGCCTGGTATGGAACTGATTTAACATCAAACCCATTGTGCTTTACAGAACTACGCTGAGTAAGCGCCCAAAAAAAAAAAAAAGCCCAACACACAGCAGGTTTAACCATGCAGTGAGCCAATTGCATTGTGAATCATTTTACTTTTGTTTCGGTATGAAATTTAAATTGTAAACTTTGTTCGTAAAAAACCCAAACAAACAAACATAAAACCCAACAACAACAACGACAACAAATTATGGTCATGCTATAGGCAACAATCGCTACCTAACTGACATGTTACGTGTTTTGCAGAGGTGTACTTGCTGTGCTTCATGTCAGCATCAACGTTCTCCGTCATCATCTCGGTCCTGGTTCTGAACCTCCATCACCGGACCGAGTATACCCAGCCTCCTGTCTGGCTCCGTCGCCTCGTCCTCGACTTCCTCGGCCACTGGCTCTGTATGGGCACCAGGAGACAAACCACCGACGTCCACCCCATTGACCATGACGACCATTCCGAGCAAGTGGAAGCGAAGATCGACATCGACCCAGTCCCTGAGCCGACTACAAGCAGCAGTTACCCGAAGATCGTCCTGCCTGGTTCGCCCGTCGAATCCACTCATACCATCCACCCAACGGGCGGATTGCTTGGGGCGTCGTGCCAGAACTTGAGGTCGGGGGCGGCAATATCGGCGGTGAGACTGATTCGCAGCATCGCCAACATTGATAAGACGCCGAGCACGCAGTCCAAGTCAGCGTTCTTGTCCGCTGTTCGCGACGTGTACCAGGAATTGTACCAGACCCGGATGGCCGGCGAGGTGGAAGCGGCTTTGGAGAATCAGTGGAAGCAGATCGCGCGTGTAGTCGACAGGTTCTTCTTCTGGCTAACTCTGTTTATACTCATCGTGTCCACCGCCATTATATTTGATGCTGCGAGTCACAAACAAACATAACAACCATTGATGTCAGGGAATTCAGCTGATGTTCTGTACAGTGGCGTCTGTGGTCGTGATCGAATCTGGCACAAGGAGCTGAACACTCTTTGGCGTAACGATATGGTCCTTGGAAACCGGCTGGAGTTCAAGAAACTCTCGGTCTTGAATAGGTGTTATGCTAAAGGGATTCCTTTGTACCTATAATATCCGTCGGGTAGGGCGGTGGGGTAGCCTAGTGGTTACGTAGTCATGCTGAAGATCCGGGTTCAATCCCCCGCATGGGCATAATGTGTGACGCCCATTTCCAGCTGTGATATTGCTGGAATATAGCTAAAAGCGGCGTAAAATCATACTCACTCACCATTCTGTCAGGTAAATTCACTTGTTGCTCAAGTTACATTTGAAGAAGAGTGGGCGCTAAAAAGAGAAGAAATATGCCTAGTCAAAAAACACCTCATCATTAAGTCCATTGTCCATTGTCAAGGCTTGCAAGCTCGTGTTCAACGTTGCTGTGTATAGAGTAGTGTACCAGTAACTATTTGTTCGAATCCCAAAAACCTCTGCCTCCATGTCTCTGGAAATAAGCAGTGTAGCGCTTGTCGATAGTTTGCATTACGTTCGATGCCGATTTGGACAGGCAGTTCATTAGGTTAACAGAATGGGACATCACGCAGCTCGATCTGTATCACCACAAATAAAAGTACAATACGTTTCTTATTGGGCCGTCATACTGACCTCTGCTTTGGTGATAACGGGATTGTCAATGACGACAACAACAAACATATTTGGGTGTTTTTTTCCCTTAATAACCAAAGCCTGATTTATTCACAATGGAAAAATGCGTATTTACAAGAATATCATAGATATCTGATATGTCAACTTCACAAACAAATATGAGACAAACAAATATGAAATCACAATTACCGCATAACCTTGTGTACATTCATGTTTGGCATCACTTTGGTGTATCACAGTTCATCTTTGTTTAAGTTTGGACCTTGGTAATCTAACCCATATTCCCTCCTCAAGCCGACCAACACTTTAAAGGGGCGGCTTGTGAAATAGCTCTGCATGGTTCGTATGATATCCTTTCTGGGAACGTCAAAGTCGTTGTGCGTGACTGCACCCTCATAGAAGTCCACCGTCTCCAGCACCGCCTCCTCCCAGGGGGTGGGATCCCAGCCCAGGACGTCTACCGCCTTGGAGATATCAACCGGACCCTGTTGCACGGAGGGGAACAGATACATTGCGTCCTCCCCGGTGTGGGTCTTTATCGTTAGATCCGACATGTTCAGCGCCATTTTTATGTCCGTCAGAACGTCAAGTAAAGATTGCGTCTCTCTGAAAGCCAGGTTGTAGGCCTGATTTAACCATTCCGGATTAGCTTGCAACAACAATCCAATAAACCGAGCGACGTCTTGTGAATAGACCAAGCTGATGGGCTTGTTAAGAAATCTTGCGGGGACGGATACTGGTTTTTCAAGATATTTTGACAATTTTATCCACATTTGATAAATCCACCAGCGGTAGGTATTGTCGCGCGGTCCTATGACGTCGGGGAGACGTAATGCAACATATGGGAATCCTCCATTTTGGCGCTGCTTTTCGAGTTCTTCCTCGCACTGCAACTTCCGATGTCCATAATCATCTTTTTCCGCCAGCGCATTCCGCACTTCTTCGGAATTCGGTCTCACGGCGTCAGTCTCACGAGAAGGTTCAGAATGATTCTTTTCACAAACTTCATACACAGAATCAGAACTAATGTAAATATACAAGCTTAAATTATCTTTCAGCAAATCCACAGCCTCTGTTACAGCAAACGGGTGATATCCACTGAAATCCACCACGACATCAAATGATTTCTTCCCAACCAGTTCAACAAGGTCGTCGCATTTACGTAGGGTTACCCCTCGGTCACAAGATATATGTTGTACACGAGGCTTGATGGTGACGACGGAATCCCAGTACCAGTTACCCCTGTTTACTATAGTAATCACGTGGTCAGCCTCCAACAAAGTCTCCACCGTGGCAGAGCCCAAGAAACCATTCCCGCCGAACACAAGAATATTCTTAGGACTCACATAATCTATGTTGGGTTTCGCATGCACGGCACACAGGGAAAATAGAACAGCCTGCACGTAGATGAGACACGACATTTTACCGAGAGCTGTCAAACTTGGTCAAGTCAGCGTCCCACACAAACTCGCTCCTCCATCCCTCGCGCCATCTTGAAATTCGACACTCGGTCGTCTGCTCTTGTGTTTCCGGACGTGCGAGGCCCACTATGGGTTCTGACATAGTGCGTGTAGGAACGTAGTGAATGAAAGTCAGAAGACGCCAGAAGATGGTGTGAGATTTGAAAAGGATACGTGTGAATCATATTTTGTAGATTGATAACACTGCATCAGGAAATCATCAATGTGAAACAGTTCATCTGTCTCACCTTTTCACTGAAATACAAGCAGTATATGCAAATGATTGAAAACGGTTTAAATCTAAATCGTAAACCAGAAGTCACTGTCTTCTGTAACCTGATTATTTGAAATGATCAAATGATTTGATTCCCGAAACCTGCAAGACTATTCGCTGCGTACTGACACGTAGAAACATCGCAAACAATGGTGATCTTTTTTAATGTATCTTCCCGTTACATTACTAACCCTCTAGGTGCGCTGATCCGGACGGTCCAACCTTAAACTGACAGCGCATGTCCTGTGCGTGTAACTATCACACATATCACTGGGAACGTTCACGCTGGTGGTGGTGTCGTTTTGTTGACGTTTTGCAGTTGGTAATTTACGTCTGGCACTAGATGTCTCAGTATTACACATTTAAAACTGCAGTGTATTTTCATTGTATATGTACTCAAATCGTCTTAGTAGTACGGTCGATATAGCTGCATTCATGGAATTCACTAAGGTGGGGGAGCTGATGCGATGCGGGAAATGTGAAACACAAAGTCTTGTTATGTAAATTCATTGGGTCATTCATGATGGGATTGAGATTTCTGACAATACAGATACTTAGCAGGTACAGAGGAAGGTGGGAAACAATGGTGAAGTAATTGTAAAATAACAGCAACGGGTGAATTATGGCAGTTATCGCCTACATGTAGCCAACTTTCAAATGAGATAAATTGGGCTTAACTAAAATCCCTAATGTAGTTTTTCATGTCTGTAACAGTTTGTGATGCATGAAATATTATTTCACTGTATAGATAAATAATAAATAAAAATATTGCAAATTTCTCCAATGACTGATTTTACGTATCCTCAATTGAGTGTATAAATTAAAACGTTTTAACGAAGGAAATAATATTAAAATATTGATTTATTAAATATACTAAGCAAAACTACCATTAGGTTAAGTACATATTCAAGGGCACTTTCCAGATGTTATTTTTCATTACACACCTAAACAATACACATATTCATATTGATAATAAATTTCAATCTCTAATATGATAAATGGTACTGTTAAATGCTGTCAGCATCGAATGGTTTACATTTTCCTGCAGTGTCTACATACATCTTGTCTTCACAATGATCAGATTATTATAATAGTCATGAAAGAGCTCATATTTTATTTTTTAGACCAGGCTCTTTTATGTTTTGTTGCACTATATTGATTTTTCAAATTTTAACACAAATATATCATTAAAGTCAATATCTTTTCCCACTTTACATTGTATTTGCACTGTACAATGTTGTAAATCTATCTGATTCTTTGTATGCTGGTGCATGTATACTTTAATATTACATTACACATGCATGACTTTATTCAGTCATTGTACATTGTACTGTTATTTGTTATAACATAAAGAAATGCATTAACATATCTTCATGTAATAATTGTGGGGTTAAATGGAAATTTATATCATGTAAAACATATATTTGATAATAAACACATTTTCTGTGTTTATTCCTAACAAACAGACATAACCTAAAGTTTTCTTTTAGAACTGTTTCTGAAAATCAGAAAGTTAGATAGTTAAAGTAAGATAGCAAATATTTCGTCAATTTAGTGTTACCATAACAAGAAACATATGAAATGCCATTTTATGATTCACATCCTCTTGTGTGGTCAGAATTATATGCAGTTCGTTGTGAGAAATCTCTGTAAATATGTTAAGAGCTTTAAGTTGTGTTAAACTTTTGTAAGAAATGAATCATAAAATTCACATATATAACAGGACTCACAACACTGACTGGTGGACATATATTACGAGGGGTAAATATTCAGATTTTCTTTTACGTTGAGATCAGTGGTAGTATAGGAACTATTTGTAAGATTTTAATGTGGAAATAGTTATTACTGTTGGGAATAACACAGGGTTGATAACGTATAAAAAAGAATTTTCATTATTTCACAGATGCTACTAAACCCGAGACTTGATCTGTCTCGTGTTCTGTCGTAGGAAATGCCGCGACAATATAGCAACTTTTCATGGCGTTTTCCCTGATATCTTCTATCGTGTCAATTCGTACTGTATTTGGAAACGATGCCTTTCTAAACTAAAAATCAAAGCAAAACATGTGTCAGTTAATGGCTTTTCGTCGTAAACGATCGTTTTTCTCAATGAAGGTGACCGCGGCAACGCGTTTGCTGGGTCCTGTCTTTACATGTAGCAAGTTGTCGCAACGCACTTTGAGTAGGGAACCAGAACGGAAGCAAGACGTTTGACCGTCGCTTATGTCATTTCAAAAGGAGAGTTATCTCCCCTCGCAACATACAGATCGCCCATTTTTTTGTTGTGTCATCAACAGTGGTGATGTCATTCAAATCACACTGTGATGTAAAGTTAGAATGAAGTCACACATGAGCAACTAGAGATGCTGCCACGGGAACCCACTCAAACGGCCAGCTGATGACACTTCACTGCTGTACTCGTACTCGATGTAAACGAGTGCAGACTGTAACCCCCTTTGGTTTACCTTTTTGTTTACAATGTCGATAAACATCATGTGCTGGCCACTTTCCAGGTGTTATTGAGTATTTGAAGCCCGGGAATATTTCATTTGAAACCTCCGGCTGACGCTGTCGGTTCCAAATGTATTCCAACATATGATGTTTATCTCCTAATTAAAAGGTAATACCTAAACGATAATGTGTACATAGAGAATGTTACCCAAGTGTCTACTGATATCACATTATACACGAGAAACAATTTTTCCTTTATCAGCGAGTGTTGACATAACTGTTATCAGCAGACGTGAGGGTGAGATTATGTTTATCATTCAAAATCTTCATTAGTTTTCATTGAAAAATGTAACATCTCTGAGCACAGCACTGTCATTAGATCTGCAGTGCAACGATGTCATAGCATTGTGACGTCAAGTTCATAACGTCATAGTATTGTGAGGGCATTGTGCAAAATCTACTGTCAAAGCGATATCTCCAAGGAGATATCGTCTGTTCTCACACAAGCGATATCTACTGTGGAATACAGTTTTGGATGATAAATAGAGCTCTACGCGTTCGGTTTTAAATCAAATTTAGATCTGTTATAATTTCGTTATATACCTCTGATTTTCCAACACAGTATGTTTATCTCCTATTTCTGCACTCACCGGAACTATCTTAAAGTGTGGTTAAATAAAAATTTACTTATTTTTCCTGAAAGGCATGTCCGTGGAAAACACGTTGGGTAATCTGATATTAACAAATATGTGTCAACTATATACTGAGTTAATTTTAATGTTTATGTTATGGTAAGAGGCATGATCCTGGACAAAATACGTTTGAATAATCTGATGACTATTCGTTACAGCACAAATTTCAATAGGGACACATGTCGTCAGTCTGAGGTCTCAGGAGCCGCAGCTGTTTAAGTCACGGCATGCAGGACTAATATTTGCATAAATGGGACCGCCTCTGTGGTGTAGTGATATTCACAGTCCGCCCCTAAAGCTGAAGGTCGTGGTCCTCGTGGTATTTGCTGGTCCCTGTCTGGCGCTCTGCATTAATGGGTACAAGAAGGACTGGTCGGCTCGGAATCGGTACAATGTGTCTGGTTTGGGTATTCAGCCACACATCCACACACATGTACGATAAAATATTCTAAAGTACGATGTTAAACTTATTTCACCTCGCAGATATATGTTTGGGTACGTAGCTGGTCGGCAATGCAGTGGCAACTCGAGGTCTGTTTGTACGGGGACGGTCATTTGTTATACACCTGTTAGGTTGCAACGAGCTGCAAGCCATGATATCTTGCTCAGACTAACATTCAGACAGAAGAATGCATGAAATTTCCTGCATGCATTCTTTCAATGGCGATGTGCCGTGTGTCGCAGTCAATTGCAAGACGTGACGTTGTGATTTAACATTGACACCCCTTTCAAAACGAATGCCATTTTCTGAAAGTAACCTGGATCTTTACTGCCAGACAGTGAATGCTCTTTATGTGGAAAGTTACAGCAGGAAGGTATTTTCTGTTGCGTTGCGGCAGTGCCGTTAATCCTTGTTAAAAATCTCATTAAAAAATCAACATTTTCAGGTTAAATAGATTTTGTACTTGTGTAAAATCATGTTATCAACACTTTTGATACATATTCTGACGATTGTTGAACACAATAGGTAATTAATGGATTTCTTAAAATACAAATCGCCCATGCGTTTCCATTTCGGGATAGTATATTTAGTTTGAGTTGTTTGTATCAGATGTTTGTCGTGTATTTTGAGACATTGTCAGTCTGCCCTAATCCCTTGTAGAAATGTAAATAAGAGTATTTACTGATAAAGGGCCTCATTGGAGGATTTGCAGAAAAAGATGGTAAATCATTATACCAGTAGCAAACTGTCTCAAATCTTTAAATCAATTTATACGATGCCTCATCAAATACTTGCAGATATCAGTAAATGTGACCATGTCCCTTTTACAAAATTAATTGTTTGATAGTACATCAATATCAAATCAAATCACGAGAATCGTACTGTGATTATCTGGGATAGAATTGATCAACAACCTATTCTCGTGTCCATCTCGTGAAGATCCGGATTAGAACTTGTCTTTAGAAACCCATGTTTGTCTCTCCCTCGTGAAGATCCGGATTAGAACTGGTCTTTAGAAACCCATGATTGTCTCTCCCTCGTGAAGATCCGGATTAGAACTGGTCTTTAGCAACCCATGATTGTGTCTCCAGCGTGAAAGTCCGGATAAGAACTGGTCTTTAGCAACCCATGATTGTGTCTCCAGCGTGAAAGTCCGGATAAGAACTGGTCTTTAGCAACCCATGATTGTGTCTCAAGCGTGAAAGTCCGGAGAAGAACTGGTCTTTAGCAACCCATGATTGTGTCTCCAGCGTGAAAGTCCGGATAAGAACTGGTCTTTAGCAACCCATGATTGTGTCTCCAGCGTGAAAGTCCGGAGAAGAACTGGTCTTTAGCAACCCATGATTGTGTCTCCAGCGTGAAAGTCCGGATAAGAACTGGTCTTTAGCAACCCATGATTGTGTCTCCAGCGTGAAAGTCCGGATAAGAACTGGTCTTTAGCAACCCATGATTGTGTCTCCAGCGTGAAAGTCCGGATAAGAACTGGTCTTTAGCAACCCATGATTGTGTCTCAAGCGTGAAAGTCCGGATAAGAACTGGTCTTTAGCAACCCATGATTGTGTCTCCAGCGTGAAAGTCCGGATAAGAACTGGTCTTTAGCAACCCATGATTGTGTCTCCAGCGTGAAAGTCCGGATAAGAACTGGTCTTCAGCAACCCATGATTGTGTCTCCAGCGTGAAAGTCCGGATTAGAATTGGTCTGAACTCTGAACATCCTTCCTGACACTGGGAATGTTCTCATACCAAATTGTTGAGTTAAAGAGGGTGACATCGATAAATCTTGCTTTTCTCCGATGTTAAATGTACAAATGTACAAAAACAAACTGCACTCACTACGAACATCTTACATCAGGAGACAGTATAGCGTGATACATTGTTTCAGGTCAAACAACTCTTCATTTACAAAATGAGAATATGTTTGTTTTACTGATAAATTAGTTTTCAAGATGGTTAATGTATTGTCAAGAATATAATTATGTTCAGACTGTAAGAACGAATATAATAATCTCATTCAGGACAACTTGCCTATTTCCGTAAGTCCTAATTTTCTTACATGACATGAGTGGACAGGAATGTGGGAGGGAGTGGCTTTGGAAGTGTGTGGGTCTCTCTCGTAACTGCCGTGAGTTGAAGACGTATCCATGACTCGCCTGTGTTTACATGTGTTAAACGAAATATTTTTTTTGAAAACACAAATGCACGCATTATACTTGCGCATTTACCTTCTGTCGGGCATTTTACGTGTTTGATACCAACCATGGTAAAACTATGTTCCAGTCGCTCTGACTCACGCAGAGCTTGTGACAGTGACCTCGCACTATTCACTGGCTACTAATGACCCCCTTACCGGTGATTAATTAGATGATATTATTTCAGTACACGTGAGAAATCGTCAGATCTAGAAGTTGGGGAGTCAGTACAACTTTATGGATGACAGTCTCTGATTATTACATACATGTTTCGATGTAGATTTTAACATCGTTATCAAGCTAAAAGCGACAACGTTGTAAGAATTAACATCGAAACGTTGCTCTGTGCAACATCCTCAAGTTGCCATCCATAAAGTTGTATGCTTCATCCTTCATTGAGAGAGATTACTTTCAGTTGAAGAATGTTTTTAACAGTACATTAATTGTATGAGTATTGCCGGCTGCAACTGGATGGTTGGTTGTGTCGTATAACGCCGCACAATGTAAAAATGTTTCATCTCAAAATGTGACTACATTGACAAGGGTTCCAACGCCGTCAAAACAAAAACACCCTAAAACGTCACTCTGTGACGTGGAGCATTGTTATCCCTATTCACACAAAGGCACAAGGGTTTCCACTTTTCTTCATCGGTTCTCCAAACATAACCTTTCCTATCGTTTCCTACAACAACTTGAGTCTCATCTGTAAATATTACCCTGGATCAGTCACTTTTCACATTCCATCGCAAATACGTTCTGACAAAGGCTCTTCTCGTGAACCTGTTTTGACAGGATATGGTGGTTTTCTTCTTCACAACTCTTCTACGAAAAACATTTTCATGAAGATGCCTTTGTATTGTGATATTCTTACTTGAGACATCTGGTGCGAAAGTGAAGATATATCCTGAAGAGACTTCCTCCTGTTACATTTAACAATCTTCAATAAAGCCCTAGTAACTCTGTCAGTTAATTTTCTTCTCCTGCAACTTCTCTGATGATTTTCTGTATTTTCTCCTTGAGAACACCTCTTCAGGAATTTACAGACAGTAAACCTATTGCTTCCAGTTATTTTACCTATTCCACTCTAGTCTTCTGAATTTTAAACTTAATATGAGCTTTTTCTGATAGGCTGTAAGGTCTTTCCCTCTAGGTGCCCTGACGCTTGGAGCAGACGTCATACTAAGTACTTGAGAGTTATCCCCCTTTTGTTTACACAATGTTACACAGATGTTAAGTCAAATTTATACCCCTTAAAATTTGAAACCCTATAACTGTTGCCAAGATGAAATAAATTTTCATTTAAAAGAACCAGCTGGTAAAGAATCACAGTGGCCATTTTGTGAACTTTAATATGGCACATGAGTGTATATGGCGGCTGGAAGTGGAAGTGAGGCACATAGATCTACTTCAGCAGGTCCTACCCCTATTCCAAATCATAGGTTGTCTGTTGATAGAGCAGCAGGGGCGAATACAGGTTTTTGAGAAAGGATTGTTGGGGTGCACAATTCATTTTCACAGTTTCGATGGTCATTTAATAAAGTACCATGACAAAAAATGGAGCGTGCACCATTTGAAACCCCACCCTTGGATCTGCCTATGAATAGTTTGTGGGTGAGAATGGTGTTATGCTGTTTTAACACTCCAGCAATAACCCTGCAAGAACTCTTACCAAAGAATGGCATAACCACCTGGTCACTCCACAGCCTGCTGACAAACCAAGATTCATGGTAAGGGGATATCTTGTATTTGGGATTTGGATTCTGGCATATGCATCACAGCTACTCTCAGCTATATGTATTTTATCACCTTACCCGGTCACTAGGGATAGGATGAATACACATTCTTTAACAAACTATATGACATCTGCCTGTATATACAAATGACTAGACTAACTAAGACCAAGAACAATGACACACTTAAGGTAATCATTGAGTCTTACCGCATGATTTGATGTCGATCAGTGTATGTGCTTCAAGACCCATTCTAAGCCAGAACCTCAAGACCATACACTGCATGAACAAAATATTGGTATACACAGTGAATGAAATAAGGCCCAACCGTGCGACCGCCTGAGACAAGTTACATTTCTGAACCTTCTATATTTACAGCTAGCAAGCCCAATGGTCTGGTCCAAATTTTAAATAACATGTTCCATACAACAGAGTAAAAAACGAGTTACATTCTTGAACTGCTTGGCCTGGTGAAATCTATTACCAGTTACCAGCCCTCATGTCTGGCTGGGTTTTTGGCTACTTACATACACGGGTGCACATTGCTGATGTAGCATGACACTTCATGATTTCATAAAAAAACCCATTAAAATTCAATAAAAACATAAAAACAATACATAGTTTCAATTTATTCATGAAGTCTAGACAAAATTGCATATCATAGATGACAATGTCTCATCTGACAAATTGTAGGCTTGTCTATCCATCTTTGGTTGCCCATTCCAGTGTTTCATAATATAACGTTTTTCTATCAAATCTGGAAGATTGCGATAATGTCTATTCAACAAATGTTCATGAATGTTGCCTTAAAATTGTAAATATCGTTTTCATAACCAAACTGGACTTCAGTTATTTTGCTGAGGCCATTAATATTGTATCGTATATATACATACACATGTCACAGACTTCAGGAAGCAAACATCTTGGAATATGCTTTCTTTTGTTGATTCTTGTAATCCTCTTTCATCTTTCTTGTTTTCTGAAGCTCTCTCATTATGCCTAATAAACATCAGAATAACAATTGAAAAAATCAAGGTCAACATAGTGACCCCCACTGATTGTGTGATCATCATAAATCAGAGAGTTGTCAACACTGAAGCAAGATATTTTAATATTCTTAAATATAAAAAAAGATCAAAATGCTTCAAAATGCACTCATGAAGATAATGCATTGTTGCTGTTTTGTATGCATGTTTCACATGGTAGTCAAAATGCGCATGACTAACTACAATTGTAACAAAACATAATTTGTTGTCCCATTAAGCACACCGTAACAGTTGCTTACTGCACAAGGTTTTTCTTGCAAACAACTGAATAAGCTCCAATAGTTTCTGACCCAAATTAACTTGGATGTAAATAACTTAGTAATTTGCATATGACAGAGCTGAAATTCTGTCCTCCATGTTCATAGATGCTATCATTATTTATAGATTGTATTCTTACCTTTATCATCAGGTTGAGATTTTAACGCCGCTTCAAGGTCAATCTGAAACACAACATACAGTCACGTGATATTTCTTTATAACTTCCTATGCCAATGCAAGCAGCCTTTCATCAAGAAAACATCACTTAACTAAATGAGGTGACCACCTGTCCTAATTTGCTACAACCACAAGCATGGAGTTAATAAAAGATAATACATGTAATTGGATTATCTATTCTTATGCAAGAGTCATATCCAGTGACACACATTGGATACAGAGAGGATATTACACGACTATCTGTGTAATAACATTTCTAACTAAAATTAATAAATGATTTGGTATCGCGAGTTTGATACTAAAACTTCCAAAATTTTAAAAGTTTGACAAAAAAGGTATTTCACTAAGAGAGTTTAGTATTCTGTTTATTAGTCTCCAGCATAAATTGACAGAAACTGCGGTGAAATTGCCTACATTGTGATGATTCTCAGCTTTCCACAAGTCAAGCAAAGGTCTGGTACCACTGCGGCAGTGGCATTAGTCATAACTGTGAACCATTGTGACTTCATATGCCTCGGGGTAATACACTAGTGTAATATAGTAAAAATATTACACAGCAGTATGTTCCATGGGTGGGTCATAAAGTGTCATCTTGCTCTAAGGCAATCAATTTCCTCTCTCTGATGTAGTACTTACTACAGCATCATCCCAGTTCTTTAGTGCATTTTGGGCCTGAGCTCTTCTGAATAAAGCTTTTGCATTTGTAGGCTCTTTCTCCAATACCTGAAAAAAAATAAACAGGAAATAAATGACACAAGCGCCAATTTCAAAATTAGTAAACCCCAAAATGTGAGAAAGGCTCACTAATGCAATCCTTTAAATGATTGTAAAGTTATTTCACAGATTTCATGTGTGTCTTCCTGAGTTCAAAAGATGTAATTTGTGATCATTATCAACAGATAAAAAATATCAAAATGTAACTACTTTTCAATGCACCTACTCCATACATACATTTTTGGTAATCCACAAATTTAAAAAGAATCCATTCAAATGTGCTCATACTTTTTATGTCAGGGGTATGGCAAAATCAGGACTTCCAACCACTGACCACTCCAACAGCCTGTAAAGTTCTTGAGAATACAAGTTTTTACATTCAAGTCTTGTCAAACATCTGATGAAACTCAAAGCCTGATCCAGTAGCTTTCTTCACTTAACTCCCATAAGGGGTACTGGGGTAGTCCAGTGGTTAAAGTGCCAACTTGTCATGCTGAAGATCTAGGTCTGATTCCCCACATGGGTACAATGTGTGAAGCCTATTTCTGGTGTCCCCAACCGGGACATTGCTAAATCACTAATTCCCATAAATAAAACATAGGATATATGTTAGCATAAATATAATTCTGAGCTAAGTTCTTAGAACAGCCAAGACTTATGGCAACAGAGCATTCCAAAAGGTCAGACTTGTTCTGTGGAACACATTTTCAAATCAGTAACACAGGTGCATAAAACCCATGATCAAAAGTTGAAGGCATGTCAAAGGGAGGTAACTCTACAAAGACTATTGCTGTGAATTTGATGACGCCGACACCTGTGTCTGATTTCCAGGGTTCAAGAGAAGTGAAAGCTTGAATACTTTAAGAAAACAGTTCAGAATTCATCTATTTCTGACCACTTATGTCCAGCAGCACTTCAAAACAGAACTAGATCTAAAACAGATTTTGTAATCAATAAAACGGGAAGTGTAAACCATAATATCATGGAAGTTTTAAAATTACTTAAAATACAGACTCATTTTTCTTACAACAAATGTATAACTCGCACTATAAGTGCTGAAATGTTATGCCGTTATAAAACAGGCTACAGTTGCCGCCCTTTGACAGCACGTAATTGGTGCCAGCTCGTTTAGACTAGTCTCCCGTATAGTCCCAAAGCCTAAAGATGTAAATACTGACATATTATGCTGTATAGTTTATAGAGCAATGTACAAGACGTAGACTGCCTTCACATTCACCAATGGCAAGCTTAATGTAGTGCATGTACGTTTGAGTTTCGGTGAAAGAAGTTACTGTTGGTTGGAAAGACGGACGACTCAGGTTGAATGTTATACCATCTGGTCATGTGGTAACACTTTTTGTACAATGTAACAGCATTCAACCAAGCCAGCTGACGGCCAGGCAACAGGTGGATTACAACAGTAGCCTGCTCATTGAGACACAAGAACCACACCTATACTTGCACCACGTGAAATGGGTCTAACAAGGAGTAACAATGTCATCCATGTATCATTTGGGCACCAATGACGTCATTTCCAAGGGACATAAGCCATGGTGTATTTATTCAGGACATAGAACTCTCTGTAATATGAAAACTTGGAATCGATATAATGCAAAAGATAAATTAGTTACTTCGGATATGTGTTTTGTTTTGGCTATAAAACTACTTGACAAACATTTCTCTTGATGAAAAAGTGGAAGACAAAAAGGTGATTTTTCGTGTAAACTTGCCCTTTAAAAGACATCAAGGTTTCAGGAACTTACTTCATGACAATTTTCAAATGCCTCTTCATATTCACTTAATTTCAAATTACATGCTGCTCTGAAAATAGAGATAAAGGGAAAATGTATTAAATAACCCCAAAATGACTGTACGACTGTGTAATAAGTTTGATTACTTTACTTGAGTACAGTATTCATAAATCTATATAAGTGTGAGATTGTCCATGTCTTGTCAGTCCAACATTAAGTAATATAACTTTGAGACTGTATGTAAACTTTCAGAGCCATTGAAAATCTGCTGAACAGAACTACACATCATTTATTCTCATATCAAGTACCTTCATGTCACATTGTCATATATATCAGCAACTCCATCCACAATTAATTTATGACAGATATAAAAGAAAAATATCTCATTGGAACAACTGGCACAATGCAATTTCCATTGATAGCTTGCTATGGTGTTACTTACAGATTAAGGAAGAATGGTAGAATATGTGTGCGTCCAATGTCTTCTTCCTCTTGTTCAGGTAGAGACATCTGATTACTCATTGTGTGTAGATACCTCCAATCACAAAATACATACAGGGCTTAGAAACGAATCTGAGGAGCAGGAAAGAGATTTACTCTGAATCGTAAATATTTGCTCCTGTGAGGAAAATTGCAAAACTGTGCAATGTATCAGACTAAGCAACTCTTCTCAGGTGAATAACTGGACGTATCATTTACCAGAGGTAACTAAGATTGGTAGCCTGTTCCTCACCTTAAAGCTTTCCTGTACTTCCTCTTGGCCTTAGCAAACTTTTGTTCTTTAAACAATGTATTTCCAATCTTCTTGATATCAAGAGCAATTTCTATTATTTTCTCCTTGTTGTCTTTCTGTAACATGAAGAAAAATCAATTTCAGCATAAAACATAGCCCTGAAACTAGCACCAGACATAGGAATTCCCATGGTCACGACAAGCGATTACATGGTGAAATTTCATTGGTCAAAGCTAGTGATTTTAAGTCATCATTTTCATGGTCAGGGATTTTTCCTACCAAGGAGAAGTCTAGGCCAGCATCTATAGGGAAGTCAGCATAAGTGTCTCCTGTCCCATCATCTTTGGTTTTCTGGAAGTCCTCACCTGGCTGGAGCTCCCCACATTCGGAAATTACACATTCCTGAAAAGCAGAGACAGTCTGAATCAACTGATAATCGATGAAGTTGCTGAGTTAACAAACAGTACTTGACACAACACATAATATTTGTATAAAAACAAATAAGCATGTGAAGAAATATATGCAGAGTACTTTACATGAATCTATATCATGAACCAACCTGGACAGGTTTCTCTCCATTTTTCTCCACATTCTCCAACTCACTCACGATGCCCATTCCACTGATGACTTTACCAAACACGACATGTTTGCCATCAAGGTGTGGCGTGGGCACTGTAGTAATGAAGAACTGAGACCCATTGGTGTTGGGTCCACTGTTGGCCATGCTAAGTAGACCCGGAACATCATGCTGCAGAAACAATAATTACACCGGTCAAAGATCTGTCGTTACAGTCCAATAATAAACCTACTGACTGCAGCAAGTTACAGTATAAATACACAACCTGAAATACAAAGATTCAAAGTTGAACTAACAATGTGCTACCTCCTAAGAATTTATTAACAGAACATTATGCAATCACAGGTTGAACAATATGATGACTCTGTTTCAATTTTGCTAAGGTACTTCATTTCAAATCTAAGATAAATCTTGTACATAAAATATTCCTGATATTTGACACCATAAGTAAACTGTCAAGTTATTAACTTCAGGTTATGAACAATTAAAAAATGTGAACATGCCAATAGCAAATTACTGACCACATCAAAATATCCCATACAGATTCAGAACCTTTTATCATCAACATAATCATTCCTTGATGACCAAACACAAATACTTTGATGTCAGGAATACATTAGTGAATCAAACATTTGATATCTAAAGTGAGGGAAAAAGGGGACCTGGTAATTTCTTCTGGACTGTTTTAGAATTTCAGCCATATGTTCTGTCAGTACCTTGTATGGAAATCCTTCATCATCAAACTTAGCTCCATAGATACTTTCTCCACCAGTGCCATTATGGTTTGAGAAATCTCCTCCTTGGATCATAAAATCCTTGATGACTGAAAACAGACATGAAATTATCTAAAACCAAGACCAATCCTTTCATTCTAGATGTCACAAATAGATGACATGTTGAAGGTATATGATGGAAAACGTGGACTTAAAGAATTTGGTGGCCATGCTTGGGAAGATAGTTGCGCATCAGTGTCCCTTGAAGGTGTGGATCATTGTACATAATATCAATCACTAATCAGCTATTAATGATTTGATTAAATACAGGTCATATGGCTAGAATATTGCTGAGATTAGTGATAAACAGCAAAATTTACTTAGAACATGCCTTTGTCACTTGTATTATAAAAGCCATCAATCTTTCAAAACATCCAAAAGACATTCAACAAATCCAGCAGGCATTCAATACATCTTAAAGTTCAACTTAATTATTTAAAGCAGCAACATTCAAAGGTTACAGCAGAAAACACCGACCACACCACTGACTAAGCAAGTTAACATAGTAAATACAGCAAGTACATGTATTCTCAAGGCAGGCAAAAGTGAACAGAATAAATGACATTTGTGGTGCTACTTTGCTTCTCAAGCATCCCCATTATAATATTATATCTTTACAAAATATTCTGATATGAATGACACCAGGCTCATTATTTAAAAGAGTCAACATAATTAGATCAAATCTGACAGAGATAGGTATCAGGTCAGAGCTGTGATCTGATTTCAATGTCAGTGCAAAAAAACAGCAGGACGTACTTCTGTGAAATGGGCATCCTTTGTAGTGTAGAGGCTTTCCTGTTGTTGGTCCTACTCCTTTTTCACCTGTACATAAGGCACGGAAGTTCTCAGCCGTTTTAGGTAATTTGTCCTTGAACAGTTCAAACACCACCTTGCCAACTGAAACATAATATTTACAAATAATTCATATGCATTTTCATATGAAACATGATGCACTTTCTTGATCATTATTCAGTCCTGGTATGTGTTAAACCTCAAATTCCGAGCTGAGGATGGATCCACTTTAATTACCTGACATTTACTGGTTACAAATATACTCTTCAATAAAAGCAGGGGAACCTGAACTTTTGAAGTCTGGTAGAAAGAAAACCCATTGAGGAATGTTACAATGACATTCATCTTGTGTATGCAGCATCATTTCACATTATCACCACAAGCAAACACAATGCATGGGAAGCATGTGCACATGGAAGCCTCCTACACGTGCATTGGGTGTCATTATGAATCTGATGTTTTAAAGGCAGGTCAATAAGTCACTGTAGGCCATTTATTCCAATAATTTTCTTGCATCTGTGCATGGTCAGGGTTTTCAGGGTCAAATCACACACTACTGCATGAAAATTGTAAACCTGTCATATTCCAGTCACCTAACAAGGGGGATAACTGGACAGCTTTGCTTTGAATGAAATCCATGTGGTGTTGCATTCTCAAAACAACCATCATTATTGTATACACACTGATCCAATCCCAAATATCTCCCAGTTTCAACAATTGTACATTGAAAGTACAGTTCCCCTACTTTTTTGGCAGAGTATACATATTGTTCCAGATTTTTCAAGATGTTTTCTCATAAAGTAATGGTGTCTTTTCATAAACCATTTAGGACACTCTGTTAATTTCATTGTAATGAATAATAATTCTTGGTATATTAAGGTTATAACTGATTATTATGATTCTTCGGAAAGTGTCAAATTCGAATTTGAACAGTTTGTACAGCTACATATTCAAATGGCCACGTTCAAATATTTAGCATTTTGTCCCAAACTTTTATATTAAATAATCACTTTAATAACTATGATGATTAATACAAAAGTATAGTATACATATATCTACAAAACATTCTTATGCGTTGATTTCGCCATCTCTGTGTATAAGCAGAGACCATATAATTATTATATTACTATTATATGGTCTCTGGTATAAGGAAATTACAAAATGATCTAGTCGTTGTATTTGTATGAAAATTTAGAAATAGGCTATTAATAGCTTAAAACATTCACGTAATTGTCATAGTCAGGTACAAACATCTGTTACGTGAGACATTGTGCTAGTCATACAGCCTAGATTCCTCTAGCATGTTCCAAAATTCCAAGGGCTATTTTTAGCCTGTGATGACCCGGGACCAACCAGTCGTGTTGGTTGGTGAAATATCCACGTTAATGTGGTTATATATAAATTGTGATTGTCAGCTTAATAGCACAATGTACTCTATTCGTGCAGCAAAAATACACACGAAGCATCATATGACAACAACACTCACTGGAATCACCATCGACTGCGATGTCAAAGAAAACTCGGGGATTCCCATCTTCCGACGCCATGCTGCCGCAGAATCAAACCGAGGCAATGTTACGGAAGTGACGTAGGGTTGTATATAAAAGCTGGCAGATCTCGGGAAGTGCAGAGTCATATTTTCAGACTTAGCTTGAGATGGAGTTTCCCAGTTTAGGAAAGAATTGCTTCGAATCGAGCTGTAAACAACTAGGTAAGTATGTGTTCGGTCCATTTAGAATCCTAAACTCTTCGTGAATATTTCATTAATATTGCCATGTGCCTAAATAAAAACAGAATGAACCTGTCAACAACCCTAGAAATTTGTATTTCCCAGAGTTGTCAGTCGTCAAGTATTCAAGTAACTTCCCAAGATTAAATGGGAATTAGATGTCTGAACGCTTACACTACATGGTCTGTGTCATTAGATTAATATATAATAGTTGTTTTCTTTGAGTTAGTAAATTAACTGGTAATTACGTAATTAATATGATGATAATATAGTCTCTTAACAATGAGTGCACAGCTGTATAATTGGACTTTTGGGCAAGAATGCAGTTTACAGGCCGTTTATCCTTAGGGTTAAGGGTTAGGCACCTTTTACGATCCTTAGGGTTAGGGCTTGGGGTTAGGGTCATGCACCCTTTCCGATCTTTATGGAGCCGCTAATGAATCTGAAAAAGTGCTCTCAGTAAGGATTGTCTGGAAAATGTTTCAGTGAATGAAAGTGACAAATGAAGTGTGACAAAAATCACATCCAATGTGGATGATGCTAGTGAATGTTTCTATTTGACACAAAATATCATGACAGTTGCGACTGAAAATAGATAAGTAAAGATATACTGTAAAATCATTATTATTCGCGGGGGTTTAATTTTCGTGCTTTTCGCGTAAAAACATGGCCGAGCGCGTCACGGGTCGAAGTCACATATGGGTCTATGATTTCTTCCACAAATCTCAACATGGATTCTTCAGTGCTCCATTGCATGTCTCAACGTAGCGGAAGGCCCATGTTTCCCCAACTAATTAGGCAGGTGACAGGACGACAGCTAGGGTCAGTGTTTTCTTTACAGTTTACAGTTTCCTGTGTTATACTCTTGTGATTTCTCTACTTTGATGATGCACGAATTAGTCAATTTTTCTCTTTCCGCAAAAATTAAGCCACGTGAAAATAAATGATTTTACAGTATTTCACCCCAGACACCCTAGTATATAGAGAATATATGTGACCAAAGTAACTAAGGCTTTTATGCCATCCATGCATCGTAAATTGATGCACAAATAAGGTGTAATTTACAATTTTGGTAACTGAGCGTGTCAACCATATTGGTTTTGAAGTTTGCGGCACAAGTCAGGACTGGCCAGCAGTTCAATAGGTTTCTTAGCCAAAGATAATGTAAAATCCACTGAAACAAGAAGCCAACCTCGCATTCACTACGAATTTTAACTTCAAATTATGCCAATATGATTCCACTAGAAATCCTACGAAATTTTAATAAAATGCATTAAGGTTCAGTTATTTAGACAAAAACACATATTTTCAACGATGAAATACATTTTCTGACTTCACATACCTTCCATTCATCATATTTAATGACATATTTGAACTGGAATGATTGCAAGTAACAAACGTAATTTTAGCGAAGCTGATTTAAACACCTCTGCGATTTGACACGTTTTAATCCGGCGAACGTAAAGTAACCACGTGACTGTAATATAATTCATTTTTTTTCTCAGAATCCATCATGACTTTGTTTAATTAGCTGACTACTAATTTTATGGTCAAACTACTAATTTTGAACATTGAAACGACTATTTGCAACACTTTGAGGTCGGCATCTGTGCAAGATGCTGGTGGCTTTTGTATGTATTCTAAGTAACGAGTATTCTTACCTTTGATCCATGACTTGCCACCTAAATGCTGCATGAATCCTTAAGAATTACGCACATGATGCTCTCCCTCAGGCAGCCAGTTTTTACCCGTGATGCATAGGGCAAAGCTACCCCTTGCGGGTCCCACATCAAAGCGAGACTGTCAGTAGGGGCTTCCAATCCTGTGACTATACGTCTTTAATGAGTTTTATCATGGTTTTGTCCACTTTCCATCGATTGACATCGAGACAGTTTTCTGTAGTTTTCAAACATATGGTCAAAATCATATGAACAAGACTGTCATTATACTGTTATTCTGCCAAAATGTCATCACAAGACCAAATTAATGTACTACAGTCATTTGGGGTAATCAATTCAAATTTACTTGACCTGATTTAGAAGTATGAGACTGTTGGTTAATTTAACTTGTTTATTTGACACTTTTCTAGTGAGCTGTTTTCATCAACAAACCTTGTAACATGAACAGTGCATATAATAACATATGTCATTAGTTTGATTGTAAAATAGACCCATAGCGAAGTTCAAAATTTCATTGAAGGATAAAAAAGTTTTATTTGTTAAGTCTTGAGACATGTCCAAAACCTCCCAAGGGAAACTTATTCCTGAAAATGTTGAATTCCTTGTCATACTTGCAGATGCTCAAAAACATTGTCATAAGAGTGACAGCCATATTAGGACCATTCCATGCATTTCAATATGACATATATACTGTGCACAAAGTATTTTAACAAGGATTGACAAATGAGTATAGAAAGGTTCACGGTAAAGGATATAACTGGAAATATGATAAGTTGTTTTGTCTCTGATGGAACGCTTGCAGTAGCATTGGTCTTCAGCAACCCATGCATGTCGTAAGACTAAGAGGCAATCAACATGATCAAGTGGTTAGGCTCACTGACATGGTTGAAATATGTCATTCTATCCCAGTTGCATAAATTGATGCTCATGCAGTTGATCACTGGATTGTCTGTCTTAGACTCAATTATTTACACACCACTGCCATATAGTTTTAATATTGCTGACTGCAGTGTTATACAGCATCCAACTCATGACACAAGCTGTTTACCCTTTGTGATCATTCTAGCAACTTAAGGAAGTGTCACAATTTAGTACAAGGCATTAACATGACTACTTTTTACTTGAAATGTCTATGGTGTTGTTTTGTGGATAGTTAGATGTCCATTTTTCTTAACCATGTTGATATGAAGAATACCTATTGCGCTAACTTATTCTAACATACTCTTTTTTCTGCAGATTTCCTTCCTATGAAATGTGATGCCTGTTCAAACATCTTTTGGTAAGCGACTATAATCACAGTATTATCTTGTACCTTCTTCAGGAATACATTAGTCAATTTAGTGGTCAAAATGTTTAGTCCACTAGTCCTTATAATAATGGTAATTATCATAATTATAATATATAGCAGCAAAACCCTTAAAACAACGGTTTTCTAGTGGCGTTTGTCACTGCTTATGGTCTCATGGTTTGGCAAGAACTATAGGACTTGAGCCAGTTTGCATCACTGTATGTATAAATCCTGACCAGTGACTATCAACAAATATAATTTGTTATATTAAACACGTTATGCTAATTACTGAACCTCATAAAAGTGATAATGGTATCCAACTTTCATGTATTCAAGTTTTCAGAAATATCTCATTTTTGTTCTCTCTGACAATTGTACAAATTCATCATAATCACAAATCTGTTTTTTTTTTCAGTCGGAACCATATCAAGTATGATACCCACCATTGCACTGAATCCTACAAAAAGGTATGTCCTTTAACTTGGGTCATGTTTTACGAATGAAGGATCGCCTAGGGGTAAAAGCTTTGTTAACCTGGTTGTAATGTGGGTTTATTTCACCACCTGGGTACAATGTGAGATAAAATCTGGATAAAGGGGGTCCTTTTTGTGATATTTTTAATAGATATGTTTGTGATGAAAAGTAAGATATCAGAATATTTATGGTTTTGTTAATGTTTTGTACATGGTACATAGTATACTAGGCACATAAATAAACTGTGCATACAAAAATATAAAATCTAAATTTATCAAACCTGTGTAGACACATAAGGATTTAAACTCAGAGATAAGTGACATGTATCCAACATGCATTCACATGCCACCTACTATGTAGTCAGTGGTTTCGTCCTAGAGACGTGCAATACGCTATTGCACATGCATTCCAGGAAAGAGAAATGGAGCAAATCACACAATATTTTCACTTTGGAAAGCTCAACCCCTGCCTTTGCGATCGTTGAAAAATATTAAACCCCTGCCTTTGCAATCGTTGAAAAATATTAAACCCCTGCCTTTGCGATCGTTGAAAAATATTAAACCCCTGCCTTTGTGATCGTTGAAAAATATTAAACGGCTGTTGAAACGCATAGCATGCCAAGGCTAACATCTGCACAGCGTCATTAGGCCATTGGGATGGTTTGTGGGGGAATGTTTCAATGACAAGTGGCTTCACATTTCTACTGCCACTGGAGCACCATTGAGATCATAGATAGGCCACGTTCTGGATGTCCACATGTAACAACGGCAAGACAGGACAGATGGATAAGGGTTACCCATCTTAGCCACAAGTTTCAGACTGCAGTGATGATTGCTGTATTCACTTCAACACAGTTCAACAACGTTTACATCATCACGGGATCAGACCATGATGTCCTGCCATATGACCTATCCTGACACAATGTCATTGACAAGCTCATCGAACGTGGTGCCGAAATCATGTCTGCAGACCCTTGTTTTGGTGGAGAAATGGTTTTTTTGCAGATGAGTCCAGGTTTAACATTTCCCGTAGTGATGGACGTCAGCGTGCCGTAGACATGTGGGAGAACGTTATGCACAGTCCTGTGTCTTGGAGAGGAATCACTTTGGTGGTGGTGGTGGTTCCGTGATGATTTGGGGTGGAATAACAGCACGCCCTAAAACCTCCTTTGCTGATTGTTCGGGGCAACTTAACTGGTGTGGGCTACAGGGATCAGATTCCTCGACCTGTGGCAATTCCTTTTCTGCAACGTCATGGCCCTTGGCATTCCAATAGGACAATGCCTGCCCTCATACAGAAAGGGTTGCTATGGATTTCTTGCAACACCACAGTGTTGACTTACTGCCTAGGTCTGCAGATTCACCGGATCTGTCCTCGATAGAGCATGTTTGGGACAAGTTGGATTGATGTTTATGCCGTCTTCCTCATCCGCCAGATAACGTCCTTGTCCTTACAACAGAACTTGAGAGAATCTGGAGTGACTTCCCACAAGCCTTCCTTGCACGTTTGATTGGCTGTATGCATCATAGATGCTCTGCTGTTGAGGTTGTGACGTCGTTTGACCCCTGGCCTGCTTGTGGACTCATGACATCATTGTGATTGACTTTTCAATTGAAATTGTCCCAACTTATGGTCTCATGATCCCTCCATTAAAGTTTATTTGTACGTTTAACATTGTTGTCGTACTGATCAACTGGGATAATATCTTGACAATGCACAGTTTCCTTATGTGGCTAGGATATGTTATAAAAGTAAATATTCAAAGTTTTATATGAGATATTCAACACAGTTTTTGTGATTTTCATATACTTCTTTGTATCAGGACAATCAAGTTCCTGTGTGTCCACTTTGCAATGAGGCAATATCAGTGAAAAAAGGGGACCTCCCTGATGCTGTTGTCAGTCGCCACATAGACAACGACTGCTCATCAGATCTTGCCAAACAGAGAAGAAAGGTAAATATCACTGAGTCATTCTTCTTAAGTGTTCATTTCATTGCTCAGCCTTCAGGGATTGATGATTGGAACAGATCCGTTGCATACTAAGTCAAAAAGGTGAAATATGGAACTGGGCCTCATTCAACAAAACAGCCTTAAGCTAAGGGGAACAGAAATTCAGTGATTTCAGCCTTAAGCTTCAATTGGTACAGTGTTCCATGACACAGTGTAACTGAGGTTAACATGTACACTTGTGTAGTTGTGATGAAACTCAAATGTTGATCTGAGCCAGGTAAATATAGTTGAAGTTATGTATTATTCAATGTATATTTTTTTAAATAATGAGCTTTATATACAAAAGTATTTATTTATTATAAACTTGTATTTCCACCCATATAAGTTTCGTTAATATACCAGTTGAACACAATTAAATTGATTCTGTCAATGAATTTTTCTTATCTAATAACATGCTTATCTCCCTGAGTGAAGTTAGGAAATAAAGTTTGCTCTACCCCAATGTATTTTGTAATGAAGTATAGTTTTGCCATGAACTATGACAATCAAAGCATGAGGACGGTAGTCCGAGTACTTTGATGTCAGTATTGTTGTAATAGTTCAGGGCCAAACTAAACTTTATTTTAATTACATCTGGGATTAATGTAAACCATATGGGGCAATATGAACATCAAATTTCAAAACCAGCGTAAGTTTAGATCAGTACATACAGATGAAGGTGACTAGTCCGGCGACATGCCACGATTGCATGTTGGAATGTAAACATTGTAAACATTACTGTGTCGCTGGAAAACTGTGAGTCAAACTATGAGACGTTTTATGTGTTGGAAAATGTAAACGTAACGTTTCCACCAGTGATGTTAGCTGAGTGACGCAACTGCAAACCAAGAAACGAGATGCAATGGATGCAGTGTAGGTGGCTGTAGAATGGCAACTGACAGGTACCATGAGGTCTGTTTCATTGTGACGTGTGTTTGATTACAAGGGGCAGACTAGACTAGACACAGTGATGTCAAGGCATTTTGACGCAATGCGAAAAGCTAATTATCGTCTGATAAAGTACCCTGGGCACCTTTGATCTTTCACCGACACATCTTAGAATGACAAATAGCATGTTTTTATGACTTCCAAATTCATTTGTTAAACTATTCATGAAACCAAGTTTATGTATAACTGAATGTGATTTTCATATGAACGACTGATGCATGGTTACTTAGAAACTAACACTATTATAAGCCTAACAAATTATCACCTGATTAAAATCTAGGATGATCATCAATTTATGAAGCTTTTCTCTGTTTCATTTTTGTCCTGAGGTTTATGCATTACTGTATTTATGTTTCTGTTGTGCAACAAAATATTCAAGCGTAACTGCTCTTACACTTAAAAGGAGCCTTGGGGAGATGGTAGATTCAGAACTTGAGAAAATCCAGACTTTCTTCATTAAGGGCTTTATCATTGCATTAAGGGCTGGGCAGTAGGAAAATAATGTGTTTCAGGGACCGAGAGACTAATTTACAGGTTTACATAATGTTTATAGACTTGTTATGATATTAATAATGTTTGAAATAATATAATTGGTGTGATGTTACATGGTATGATATGGTGAAATGGTTTATTCTGTGTCATCAGTATATCTTTAGGAGGCATGGATTGTTGCTCTTACTATCAGTCACTGGATTGTCTGTTCAGGATTAAATTATGTACTCACCTTTGTCATAGCGCTTGAATATCACAGACTCCAGATTACACTGATTATCAAGATAATGAAAACATCCACTCTTCATATCTACTTTTTGTGAGAATCTCTGGCTTGTTTATTGCTTTTTTTGTTTCTGAAAATTTCAGATCTATACCAATAAATGTACTTTCAAAGGCTGCAAGCAGAAAGAGGTATGTGTTCATCATATTAAGTATGTTAACATGTATTATGGAAAATCTCAACAATGTGATAACTTAAGTGATATTTTATGCACATGCATAATATTTTGCTGCTATTTCTCAAACATGTTAAGCATGTAAACATGGTTGATGCAGACATTTACCTAAACGCTGCTAAAAACCCTTATGAAGGAATTATTTATGAATGAATGTGTGTATGTTTTCCTGTATGTGTATATATAAATACTTGTTTTGTAGCTGGTGCCAGTTAAGTGTGACAAGTGCCATCTAAACTTCTGTTTTCGCCATCGCCATGAAACTGATCACAAATGTCAGGGATTTGAAAATTCTGGTCAGGGAATGTCAAATGCAGGGTGAGTGCCCCCAGTGAACCTGGAAAATAACATTAAAAGTGTGTGTTCAACATTTCTGGAGGAGGTTATACCCCAGTACCCTGCAAGATGAAGCGTGTAATGAAGAAATAAGCAATGATGAAACATAATTGAATTAACCCTAAGATGGGGGCAGAATGGTGGCCTCGTGATTAAAGTGTTAGCTTCACACCCAATACACACGTTTGATTCCCATATGTGTTAAAGGCGTGACTCCCATTTCTGGTGTCCGCTGCCATGATTTAGATTGAATATTGCTACAGGCAGTGTAGAACTAAACTCGGTCACTCATTAAGCATAAGATGTGCAGGAGTCTTGAAGTCAAGACTCTAAGTTGTGGTCTGAATTTGATTGTGTATATCAAGGATGTAGTCTAGATAAGGTTGTCATTGTCAGATGCTAGTGGCTTAATGGTGGGGTCTGTTCACAAAACCTTGTCATGGATATGTTGTATACAGTTGTGATAATGTACATCATGGATCGTCCTTTAACCTTTGCAGTGTTGCAGCACTCTTACGGAGGAAAACTAGTGCAGGTTCTTCAACTGGTAGCTCCACATCTAAAAAATTGAACAAACAACCACAACAGACAACAATGACCTCCTTTGGTAGAGATCTAGACAGGTAACTCATATTATGTTGTTGAGTGGGACATTGCCACCAGCTGTAATTACATGACATGTCTAGGTTAGCACTGCAGCTAATGCTAGAGTTTGAAATATGAACACAGAACCGTTGCTGAGATATGGCATCCCATAGATTGTATTGTATAGTGAGAAAGTAGTAAAATTTGCACATCATTAGCTCTGTATCATGTTTGTATGACCTTGAAGTTTGTACAGCAATATATTGCAATACTTAGCTCTCATGTTCATGATGTCACGTTGTTACAGTTTTTTTTAGAATTTGCTGTGACAACAATGTAAGAAATTCACTTGTGAACCAGCAAAACAGAACAAAGACAAGTTTAAAATATTCAGATATTATTATTATACAAGGAGAGCAAGGTATACAAAGTCACAAGTCAATATAACAATGCAGATTTCAGGTACAATTCAAGAGACAAAATCTAAGTCAATGGGTCACAAAATACAATATAGCAAACTCACCAAAGTCTTGGTGTGAGAGAGAATCAAGTATGGCAGAATGTCAACACAGTGATCTGTGCGACAACAGATAATGTAGGTCTGGCGTTGACGGGGTTTGATTATCAAGCGTAGCAGTGATGTAAATGAGTGGGAGTGTCCCCCTCAACACGGCAACCAGCCTTAATATATATTTACTAAGTCATTCCCGAAAGTTCGGGCACAAATGAACATCGTCAACACTGTAGAATGCCCCAGAATAAGTCTCCTGGAAGTAAACACGAAAACTAGGAGCAGACAAATTCCGGAAAACCAGAATGCTAAAAGTGTTGACCATCTATTAAAACGAAATGTGACCCATCATATTTAGTATTCAAAACACTAAATGTTGTGACCCAACAATAATTATTACTGAATTAATAACGTAATATACAGAAAATACTCACTCGTAACAACGTCACCATGACATATTGATATTTTGGCCTAGGGCATATGAAAAATATGAATATAAATAGAGGATGTTATACGTGTGCCCATGTCATACTACGTTTATGAGACGAGTGCCTAAATGTTGGTATTTCTCGAGCGATAGCAAGTATGAACATAGTAAACATTGCATGATATGGGCATGAATATAATATTCTGTTTATTAACAAAGGCATCAAATTGAGGAAAATGAACCCAAATCTACTTTCAAACACAGACTGGCTACCCGCCGTTGCTGCATGTAGAATGCAACGTCACAGAAGAAACGTGACATCATAGCATTCAGGTACAAAATGTTTTATTCACATCATGTATATGTTAAGAGTGTTCTCAGTTGGCAAGTCCTCGGCAAGTTTGGGCTCAGACTCTTGAGTGACAGGCCACAAGGTTACATAAACAGAGGCAGATTATTCATTTGACTAAATATATCATACCAGATATTTATTTTACCAGGCAGCGTAGAGAGAGGCAGCAAAGACAAGCAGCACCAACAGTACCAACGGCAGCATCAACATTGCCGACTAGCATGGTATGTACTTGCCAATGGTTAGAGAGGTTGTGGTAAAAAGTAGTATGCAGATGTCTCTGTCTTAGTAGTGTGGTTTATCAAATTTATCAGTAAATTATTATTGTCCCCGCGGCATGTGATGTGGGGGGATATAGTTGATGCCTCGTCAGTTTGTCTGTAATTGTTTTGTTTCCAGAACTCCCAAAATGTTCAGTATTTTTCTAAACAAAGTTGGTAGATATCTCAGCCAGAACCTATAGTGGTGGCTTTTGCAGTTTACAGATTTTTGTCATTTTTACTTTACTTGGTTTCCATGGAAACGATTTGAACTTAGTCTCCAAAGGAAGGGGTGACAGTTTTCAGAGCAAACTCGAAAACCGTTCAATATCTTTCAACAGGACTTAGTAGATATATGAAACAGAAGCTGAAGTGCTGCCTTTTCTATCTACAGATTATTGGCATTTTTATTTTTCTTGGTTTCCATGGAAACTATTTTGATTTAGTCTAAAAATATCATCTACCTGTCAGATGATTTGTGCTTTCAAATATTTGGGAGTCTTGGGGATATGTCATCTTCTGATGACTGTTTCATTTGTCAAGACCATTAGTATTATTGACAGCCTCTAAGTGATTCCTTTGATTTCAGACTGAGGATGAAGCTCTGGCTCATGCAATACAGTTGTCTATGGCAGAAGCTCAGTCACAACAGCAACCAGCTCAGACAAAAAAACAGGGGTAAGTGTCCTTGACTCATCACTTGTCACATAGATACAATTTGATCAGATGTATTGTGCTTGTCTGTGTTGGTTGTATGCTTGTTCTAAGCATTTTACTTTCACTTGATATACTTGTTCATCATATTATGAGTAATTGGCAAGGTGAAACAGCTGAGAGAAATGTGCCAACAAAGTATATCTGAACTGTGATAAAGCAATGTAAATGCACTGTCATAATCATGAATATTCCAAACTGAAGGCTATGTAATGGTTTGTGGTTATGGAAAAGTGAGGTTAAATGATTTCCATTCTTGACTGTCCTTGCACTGTCTTTACAATCCCAGTGTCATTGCTGCCACCAGTTTGCAAGTTGCCATGTTCCCGCTAACCATACTTTCCACAAAGGTATTGATGTGTATGTTTTTGCCTGTATCTTTTGAAATAAGAAATAAGCTTGCAGTAAGGAATTGACAAGTTTCCAAATTTGTTCAGTAAGATTGGGTTGCGATTATGGAATGCTGAAAAATATTTTCATCTCACTCGCTCACTCATTTACTCATTCACTCCTTCCAGACTAACAGCCCAGGAACAGGAGGACCAACTGTTAGCTCAGGCCCTAGCAGCCAGTGAGGAGGAAGCATTGAGGGATCAGAGGAGGAGGGTAGGTGCAGCTGTATAGGCACTGGGCTCTTCAGGCAGAATATGATAATACAGGAAAGATATTGGATAAAAAACGGTCTTAAGAATCTTGTTTTATATTCTGAGAAATTAACATTGTATGTTTTAATCATGGATTTCTTAAAAATTATCCACCAGGAATAGGTATACCGTGGAAGCTGTCTAAACCGGCACTCATTGGGACTGGAGAAATAATGCGGTTTAGACACAATGTGCTGGATTGTAGAGCTGGTAATAAATGTACAAATCATAGATGGGACTGACATTTTATGCTGGTGTTCGTTCACAATTTGCCGGATGGGACAGATGCCGGTTTTGACAGCTTTCAATGTATACGGATTTGTCTGTCCTGAAACCTTTATTAGAACATGAACCAGTTTGATTTCTGGAATGTTCTGAATTCTTTTGTCGAGTATCAAATTGTCTGAGATTTCAATGGGCCAGGGACCAATATTGCTTAGAAATAGGTCATTATTTATGCAAATTAATCAGTGTCCTTGTTAATTCCTCTAACAGTTTTTGTTGTTTTAGGGGGCATTTCAAGATATACTGGTTACAATACAGAGATAATCTTTTTCATCCCCTGTGTCAACTTGTAATTTTTAGGCAGTGAAAGTATCGGCGTGAGTGTATGCCCCTGATTGTGTGACAGCTGCATCATGGGAGTTTCCGTCTATTGCAGCAGCATCAACAGCAAGAAAAATCAACATGTGAAGTTTCCTGAAACAGATGATGATGGTATAGCTTGGCATTCAACCTATCCTACCTTAGTGGCCTGAATGGTATTATCCACATAAAGACATGGAAAGTACCATATTTTCTTCCAGGGTGGATTACGTGTATTGGAATGGGAATACTTTCAAAGATTGTGTGCAATGATTGTTTTGATGCATTCACTTCAGTTCCATTTTGTCTTGTTTATATATTGTTAACTTCTATACAGAAGGTTTCACTTATCATTCATCTCAACAGTGACGGTCACAGTCAGACTTGCAATAGTCCAACTTCTTATCTTGAAATCATCCAAAATAATACTGTTATGATGGCTGTAACGTCTTCAGAATTGCATGTCAGTTTTTGTCATGGGGAAAATGTAAGAATCCATGCTTCTAAAAAGGAGTTAAGGCCACCTGATCTATTTCTTATTACTATGGTTAATCATCATGTTATCACAGATCAACTACAATAATATGAAAGCATCAGGTTCTCCTTAATTTCTTTTGAGTGATATTATTAGCTATCCATTCAAAGCTTAGATTGTGGTGCTTTCTGTAGGCTGTAACCATTTTGTATTCTGTTGACCAGAGACATGATGATAGAATATTCCTCTACATTTGTCAAAGACTAATAATGGCCACAAGGAGCAAGATTGAGAGAGAGTTTAAGTTTGAAGTTTTGTCGGCAATATTTTAGCCGTATCATGACTAGCCTTGCACTAGTTGCAGTGAATCTCAAGTTAAGATATCCATATGCCTTCTTGATTTTGACTCACTTTCAGCATGCTGAGCACACTTGTCTTGTTCCAATCGCAAATTTTGTTTTATATATTCCATAGCTCACGCTGAACACTTTTTAACTATTTTGTGTGCTTTGTTTCTCCCATCATTTTATGAAGAACATTGTGGGAATCTTATGAATGTTTATTTTTATAAACTTAATTTTGATCAATTGTCAGTACCTTATTCTAGTGTAGAATACTTATGTACTAAATCATGGAAATTTATATTAAGTGAATATGTTTAAAATTGAGTGTTTCTAATTCAAGGAGAATTTACTAAAGTTAGTGTAAGGCAAATTCAACAGTTTTGTTATGTTATATTTCATGATATACATCGTTATTTGAATGTTTTATGTCTGTGATATCAATAAAGTGTATATATATATATTTGACATGTTGAAATTTAATGTTTGTATTTCACAAGGAATGGATTTACGTCATCTGCGTCGATAGCAGCTGGCTTTGTCTCCTTTGTGTGATACCTGTAATTCGCAGCTGAATGCAGTGCACAAGGATGGTGGTCTGATCCTTGCAACTTACCAAGGATGTTTTAGGATGGCTTGTGTATTGCTACCTGACATTTCTCAGGCATTGGTACATCACTTTGACCTCCTGGATGCCATAGGGACATATATGTCCTCCCTCTTCAACCGTCACTTTTAAATCCAATAAAATTCTAAATATATCAGGCACATATATACACTTCAGAATTTTTAATTCTGCAAAGAAATCCCTGTTTCTTAATTCCATCCACTGTTGTCTCAGACCAGGCTAAAGTGCTTAGAGGTCACATGCAACGTAAAGCACAACTTTCCAGATTCTGATATGTTTCAGTGTACACTTACGGAAACAAATCATCGAAACTGCCAATTTGACCTATCAAGTTGAAGAAAAAAAGCCAGAGAAATCGGAGTTCAAAGGATTCACTAGATTTCCCCCTGAGCAGGGGGAAAAGTGGTATCAAGAGATCTGCTATGCTGCGCCCATAATGCATGCGCAGTGAATAGGTTCACAGAGCTTGAAACAGTATGCATGTCCAGAGTATGAGGTTGTGAGAAGTAGTCTAATCTTGGTTGTGTACACAAACAAGTAAATAATCTACTAGGTACATAAAAAAATTGTTGATTGTGGTAAGAAGCTTCTGTCGCAGAGAAAGCTCAGTGTCTGGTTTATTGACACCTATATGTCTGCCTGCTTGTCTGCTAAGGACAATATGCAATACACAGCTTCAATCATTGAATTTGCAATTTGAACTTAACACTAGTACTATCAGGCTATACGCCATAAACAAAATAAACTGACTTGTGCACCCGTGTCCTGTCTCTGCCACATTAAATAATTAGGCAGGTGTGATACTTGTACACATGACATGTTATGTCTGTAGGTTGCAAACAAACTACATCCATTTTTCTCCGATGAGTGGATCTGACGGAAACTGGTGCAAACTCTTGTCAGTTTCAAGTCCTGCTTTGTACTTGAATGAATGACAGTTTCCACCCACGCAGTAGGTCATCTCTACAGAGATGATTTTTGATTGGATTGAATGCAAATTCAGAGAACATGTGTTTTCAAAACCCAACATCAAATACATTCTTTATGGATAACAACTTCTTCTAGTATATATGATTTTGTTTGACAACAGTATATGAATCCATACTGAAACGACACATCAAGTACAATAAAAGAAGTTGTTATTCATACTGAATCTTACCTTCTTGTGACTTGCCATACTTCTAAAATGCCCATCAAACAGATCATCTTTCTGTACACACAATGAGCCCTCGGCGTATCAGCAACTGAACCAGACAATCGGAAGCTACCATTATACTGAGTGGACACCCAACTGCTCTGACTGGGTTCGGTCTCCCAAGGGGTTCGTTTTGAGGGAAGTAAACCTAAGTAACAAATATTGCACTTCTGAATCGCGATTGAACGCTTATAATTATGTTTGTTTTTTACAAGCAGCAATGTATGTTATATGTCATGAATAAGTGATAATTGTGTTTTGTTATGTTTGATATTTTGGTTGCATGTGACCTTTAAGATTGCCTTTCAAAACAGGCTTTATCATAAATGTTGCCACTTTTTACACTATACAAAATTGTGATTCATAGCATTATTTGCTGTTGTTTTGAAATGTGAAAATTTGATAAATACTGTGAGTATTGAATTTAATAAAATAGCATATTTATGTCACTGATCACCAGAAATGATAATTCTGAAATGTTGCTGATGAACCCAGAATCAGTTGGGATGTTTTCGAAACTACATTTACATGATTGCCGAAGTGCACTTTCCGCCATTTTGGACAGTGTTTACAGAATCACGTTTTGAGAAG